>NW_023276498.1:0-164364 GCF_013357705.1 Chelonus insularis | reverse complement strand
GAAATCTTTATTTCACAGTCTCGATAAAATCAAATATCAAATTATCACCTGAAACTGTAAAAATAGAATAAGAAATAGAAGAATTATTCAAAACAGTTACAATCCCTTTAAACAAAGAAGAATTAACAACCGTAATATCAGTAGCAGTATCGACTGTCACAATAAATTTTTGGCCATTAACTTCTCCTCTAAGTAAAGTTTCAGTTTAGAATATTTGATAAACTGGCTTGAACAGCCTAAAGAACCTGACAATTCTTCTCAGAATGTCCTTTTTCACCACAAATCCAACATTGGGAAATTATCGAAGAATTTTGATTTTGAGAATTTGACCTAAAATTTCCTTTAAACGAATTATTTTTATCATCTTTTTTAAAATTATTTCTAAAATTATTATTTTTATTGAAATTATAATTATTTTTACTAAAATTATTATTATTCTTATTATTAAATTTATGTTTATTCTGACCTCCAAAGGTCAAATCTTCAATCGACTCAAGCTCTAAAGCTCTCTGAGTTGCTAATTGAAGAGACTCAATTCTCTCTGAACGAAGAGAAAATTGTAACTTTAATTTTTTTAATCCAGAAATGAATTGCAAATTAGCAATTCTATCTCCCTCTTCAAAAGAGACCGAAGGATACGCAAATTTGACAAGCCTATCTAAAATCATTTGAAAAACATCAGTTAAATTTTCATTTTCAGACTGTTTCCTAGCCTGAAAACGACTAAAATAAGCTTGAGAAAATTGAGCTTCACAAAAACGATCTTCCAAAATTTTCTTCAATTTATCAAAATTCCCTAAATCTTCTAAACTCAAATTTTCTAAAAGGATTTGAGCTTTGTCCTTCACAGGACACTGAAATCGATGCTTTAACTTCATTTGTCCACTTATGCAGACGAGCGATAGTCTCAAATTGACGGAAATAAGATTCCCACGTCTGAGAACCATCAAATTTTCCCGGTTTTCGCAAAAGCTAAAGAACTATTATTAACCGAAGAAGTTGAGACCGATTTAACCAAATTATTAGAATTATTTTCTAAATTATGAATTTCCAAATTATTATTATTATTATTATTATTATTATTATTATTATTATTATTATTGTTATTATTATTGTTATTATTATTATTAATTAAACTTCTTATCTCTTCAAATAAATTTTGAGTCTCTCTTCGACCTTCTTCAAAACGAATCTGATCACGATTTAGTCTTTCTTCCAAACGATTTAATCTCATCTCTAAAGCTAGAAGTCCTCCATTACTACTGTCTTCGACACAATCGGCATATTGAGTCCTTCTTCCGGCTCGAGTTTGCCTACGACTTGGACTCTTTGATATGATTTTTTCAAATATTCTTCAAAATTCACAAAACAACAATATTCACGGCACGCGAAACGAACCACTTTCTGACACCAATGTACAATAAGACTCAATAACAACTTCGGAACATTAGTAAATAAATAAAAATGTTTATTGATGATTGACAGCAATTAATTAAAAGGAAGAATCCGTGCGGTCAACTCAAGTCTCAGACAAAAACTGGAGATAAACAAACTTTCCCCTCGTTGCTTTGAACAATTTAATCGTCAAGCAATCGTCGTTAACTAACAAACTGTCGTTAGTCTAATAGTCATTAGATGGCGACATACAAATATTTTACAATATAAATGATATAATAGAACATAATTTAGGAGAAATGGATTTTTTATGTTTACACTGTGAAGCGAAACATTTTCCAGCTGAAAGAGTAAGTAACAAAAATGATTCTTTTAATGATTGTTGTTGTCATGGAAAAGTTGCTTTAGAATGTCTACCATCTTTTCCAAATAAACTTCGTTTTTTATTTGATAATACTGATTCAAGATCCAAACATTTTTATGAACGAATACGTGTTTGTAATTCTTTCTTCTCTTGTGCATCTTTCAATGCTAATTTAATCAATTTTTGATCACGACATCCTGGTTCTTATTGTTTTAAGATTCAAGGATAAGTTTATTATCAAATAAATACAAGTCGTTATCCACAAGCAGATCACTCTCCATGTTTTGGTCAATTATTTATTATTGATTCAAATGAAGCAGTAAGTAATCGTTTGAGCAGTAATTCAGATCTTGGTGTTGATATTCTACGAGATATTGATCAAATTATGCGTAACCATAATATGTTTGCTCAATCTTATCAAATAATGCATGAAGAAGTAAAGAGACAAAAAGAGTTGGCATTAGAAAATAATAATAGCCATAATGTATCAAAAGTTGAATTACTATTTACACTTAAACCTGGTGTGGATCGTAGACGATTTAATTTGCAGCAAGTTAATAAAGTTGCTGCAATTTTCACAACTACTGCAAATGGGGAAATTCTGGAATCGTATGTAAGTATTCGCAATCGAGATACTAAAGAATTGCGTCAAGTTAGCACAATGGATCCAAATGTTGAACCATGGATATATCCTTTATTCCATCCTTATAGTTCACAAAGTTGGCATCGCAATATCATGAGAATCGGCGAAAATAGACGTGTTTCTCGAGCAGCTTATGTAAAGTATCGAATGGCTATTCGTGATAATGGATTTAACGTTTTTTTAAGAGGAGGTCGATTGTTTCAACAATGGATTGTTGATAATTATGTTAAAGTAGAAAAAGATCAAATAACTTTTCATAAAGATCATCAAAAACAATTAAGAGTTAATAGATATCAAAGACTTTGTGAACATTTACAACGTCGAGCACGTGATTCTAATAGTCGTATAGGAAAAGTAGTAATTTTACCTGCAACATTCACAGGATCACCACGTAATATGTTTCAAGGTTATCAAGATGCAATGGCTATAGTACGAAAGTATGGTAAACCAGATCTTTTTATTACTATGACTTGCAATCCCAATTGGAAAGAAATAAAAGAAAATCTATTCCCTGATCAAAGTGCTTCGGACAGGCCAGATCTTTGTGCTCGAGTATTTAATTTGAAAAAAAATAATTTAATTGATTCAATTGTTAAAAAACAGTTCTTTGGTGATGTTGCTGCATATGTATACGTGATTGAATTTCAAAAAAGAGGTTTACCTCATGTGCATTCACTGATCACTTTAAAATCAAATTCAAAAATGACTACTCCAGCTGTTGTAGATAGTTATGTTTCTGCTGAAATTCCAGATCCACAAGAATATCCTATTCTACATGAAATTGTCATGAAAAATATGATTCATGGACCTTGTGGAAGTTGGTGTTTAGTAAATGCAAAATGTTCTAAGCATTTTCCAAAATCATTTCAGAATGAAGCTATATTAGGTGATGATGGATATGCTTCATATCAACGAAGAGATATGAATAAAACTTATAATCGATCTGATACATATATCGTCGACAATCGACATGTAGTACCATATTGTCCTCGATTAACAATGCTTTTTAATTGTCATATAAATGTAGAAGCTGTTGCAAGCATTAAACCTGTAAAATATTTATTTAAATATGTATTCAAAGGACGTGATTCTGCAGCAGTAACGGTAGGTGAAGTATCAGATGATTCAAATATTAATCATGATGAAATTAAAGATTACATTGAAACTCGGTATGTAAGTTCGATTGAAGGCGCATAGCGGATTCTCGCAAAGCCATTACAAGAAAAAAGTTATTCTGTAGTTAGATTACCTGTACATTTACCGAATCAACAAAATATTGTGATTAATACTGACATGATTAGAAATGAATTGACAGGTGATTTACTGGATCAAAAGAACAATGTTGATGGAGTATTTTAAATTAAATGTTAGCAATGAACAAGCAAGAAATTACATATATCCTGAAATTACAATACATTTTGTTTTTAAAAAGAAACAAGTGGATGGTCAAAATGTTATGAATTGGCAAACACGTAAATCTCATTTCAATACAATTAGCCGTATGTATTCTGTCCTACTCATATTGAACTGTTTCATCTCCGATTATTATTGATATCGATGATTTTATTTCCATTGAAGAAGTGAGACAGCATGATTCAATACAATATGAATCATCAAATGAAGAGCAAAGAGATATTGTTGATTCTTTTCTAAATTCAGTACATAATAATGATACAAATCTAAATGGTAATGAAAATAATTGTTTTTACATTGATGGACCTGGTGGTTCAGGAAAAACATATGTTTATTCTACTCTATGGTATATATTAAAAAGGTCAAGGCAAGAAAATTAGTACCATGGCTTATACAGGAATCGCAGCTACTTTGTTACCTAAAGGCAGAACTGTACATAAAACGTTTGGTTTGCCAGTTCCTTTATTCGTTGATTCGTCATCCAATATTAAAATTCAATCTCAAGAGGGAAAAGATTTATTAGAAACTGATGTTTTTATTTGGGATGAAGCTCTAATGGCACCGAGGTATGCATTACGAGATGTAACTAATAAAAAAGATCTGCCTTTTGGTGGTAAAATTGTTATATTGGGTGGCAATTGTAGATAACTCTTACCTGTTCAAACTCACAGTATTCGAAGTGAAACGATTAATCTTTCAATTAAATTCAGTCCATTATGGAAATATTTTAAATTCTTTTCACTCTATAAATATGCGAGTAGAACCCGAAGAAATAGAATTTAGTCAATTTTTATTAATCTTGGTGATGGAATTTTGAATGATGAAGAAGACAACGTCCAGATACCTTCATGTTATTTAGCTTCTGACAATGACAATATAATAAATGATACATATAGTGACTTATTTCGACAAAAAATTTTTAATGAAGCTGCTAAATATGCTATATTATCAGCTCGAAATGTAGATGCTGACGAAACTAATGAAAAAGCAGTTGAATTATTAGATTTACAAAGCGAACGAATTTATACTAGCATAGATAGCGTAGACAATTGTGGTGATAATGGTAATATGAGTGAAGCTCTTTTACCAGAATATTTAAATACTCTCTCACCACCAAATCTTCCTCCTTATGAATTACGATTACGAAAGAATACGGTTGTCATGCTTATAAGAAAGCTTAGTATTCATGAAGGTTTGTGTAATGGCACGCGATTGTTAATTCTAGACCTTCGAAATAATTTACTTCGATGTCAAATTTTTACTGGAGATAAAGCTGGAGAAATTGTATTTTCGAATCGCATAACTTTATATTGTGAGAACATTTATCCATTTTCGTTCAGAAGAAAACAATTTCCTATTAAATCAGCCTTTGCTATGACTATAAATAAATCGCAAGGCCAAACCTTTCAAAAAATTGCGATCGATCTTAGACGTGACGTTTTTAGTCCTGGACATCTTTATGTAGCGTGTACTCGAGTTCGTTCTCAGAGATCTCTAGAAATTTATCTCGGAAATCAAAGAGAAGATTCATTTGTTAAAAATTATATATTCCAGGAATTAAATTGATGAATTTATTTCTTAAAACTCCGAGTAATATAATTTTTTAATTGTTTATTAGAAAAATGAAACTGAATCTATTGATAATACGCATATATATATTTATATATGTAATAATGGCTATTAATCTCAATTATTATTTATTATTATTGTAAAAAGTGAATAAATAGTTATTGATACTACCTTTACTTGATTGACCAAAATTCTAACGGTTTTTATTCATAGTAGTCGCTCTACGTATATTTAAACTTGAATTTGAATTTGGTGCACAACTAAGTAGGTGGCGCAACTGACAAAGTTCATACAGTTCTCTTTCTTAGATATTGTCGTTCTTTTTTTATCTTGACTTTCCACCGGCATACAACGCACGTAGTGTTAAATTTTCATTATATTTTCATTATATAGATCAAGTAATATCAGGTACGTCAATTGTTAATAATAATAATATATAATTAAATCTAATTGTTTAAAAAATTACTTCTTAAAAGCTTTGACTCTTATTTTTTGTACTTATGTACTTATTTATTTAATTGTCGTGTGTACAGGTTTTATTGTTTTTTAAAATGGCATCTAACAAAGACTTCGTCCAAATCGATGATGATGAAGGTGTGGGCACACAAAATACTGAAGACAATACTGTGGAAAACGTTTTGGAAAATGAAAGTGAAGAGTTTCAATATACATCTTTCAAAAACATTGATCTTTATGAGAAGAGAGTGTGAGTAAAACTTTTTTTTGCAAAAATTTTTAACAATTATTGTTGTTGTAATTGAAATATTCAATATAACGTTATAATACTATCTTTATTTTTAGTGAAATAGTCGGGAAAGTGGATGAAGTAGAAGGTCCGCCTAAAGCAGGTGATACAAGCTTTGTTGTCTTTAAGTTTGTTGTCAGTAATCACTTGGTTGAGAAATTACAAATTAATGCGTGGAATACAGTTGATTAAGTCCAAAGTTCAAACGAATGAGGTGATTTTTTACGGTTCTATTCATTGTAATGTAAGTAAGGTCAATAATTGAATCATCATCATGTAAATAATTTGTTTTACAGATTTTACATATTGAAGGGCTTTATTGTAATCCTTCTAGAATTCCTGAATACAATAGAGGTACTGAACCATATGAACTTTTCGTTCAATCGACCACCGAAATAACTGTAAAGGGAGAAGATAATCCTTTTCCTCAGGCATCTGTGAAGGAATATCCTTTAATAACTTTTAAGGAAATTTTTACTTGTGGGAAGAAAGACATACGTATGTTTTCAAATAAAAAAGTTATTTTTTTTAATGTTTCATAAAAATTGAAGTAAAGATTATTGAATTATAATTATTATGACTTTTTAGGAATTCGAGGATATTTAAAACAACCTTCCTCAATTCTAAAAAGAAAGGTTAAGGGAAATGAATACATGATTGGTTCCATAACTGATAAGAAATTTAAAATTGAAGTTTGCATTCTAAATTGCGATGAATCCATCGATTTTAAGAGATCATCTGGAAATACGTGGGACTGTTCATCTTGTTGGTTTGTATTTATTTGCATTCCCGTATTAAATATAATATATATATTTAAATTTTTTTGTTGAAAAATTGTATTTATTTCAATTAAAAATTTTCTTTTAGCTAATCCGATTTTCATTTCGGTGCAAGACAAGTCAGATATAACGTTCATCGAAACTGGCAAATGTTCAATCTCAGAGTTGTTAAAAGTTAACCGAAGTTTGGATGAAAATTCTTTTAAATCATTAGAGCAAGTTAATTCTCTGAATTTTTTTCTTTAATGCCGTAAAAATATTCATATGTACAACAAACATTTTAAAATGTTATAATTTTAAGTTCATTCATGTCTTTGGATTGAAATCATCATCATTCGTAAATTTTTAATGCTAAAAATACATTATAAATGTTATGTTATAATTAAAAATTTTTAAATCTTTTAAAGTACAAGGTAGATTAAGCTTATCCAATCTAAGCAAACTGAATTGTGATTTAGTTGCTAAGGAAAAGGAACTGATTAGTTTAAGCTATTCATTGTCTTGTATTAGAGTTTATGTAATGCTTGCAGCGAAAAGTATTTTTATACGAATGATTTTGTATTACTTCATAATAAATAATAAATAAAAAGATTTTATCAATTTCCGTTTTTCTTCATGTTTGTTATTATGATAAATAGCTCGATCTCAAGCGCGCAACGCGCGCTGTTGACCTCTAGTGATAGATAAGTGCTACAAAGGACTATATTTGTAAAGTAGTTAATAAGGGGGGAGGGGGGAGGGTTCTATTTCAATCTACAATACTGACCGGGCAGATTTGTTCCATATTATCGGTAACCGTTGGTATTATTGTATCTGTCAGGTAGCGCTGAGCCTATCTGCAGTCAGTATTCATCGACCGTTGATATTTTCTATTAGGTGGCGCTGTGCCTACCTACAAGCGGTAATTTCGTAGATTTTCATCGATTTTCTTTTGCTAGATAAACCTATACCGATCTGCAGCTAAAATTACAATTAAATATATTATAAAAACGAACATTATTATTATTATTATCTCCCTTCGGTTCGGCAAAAGTGTCTGGCCAGGGATCCCGGGGCTCTGACCCATCTAGGGCCTGACCAGACGGGATTATCGTGCAGACACCCGACTCCCCCAGGTTCGAAGGTGAGCCGGGGCTGCAGCCGTTAAGTCATTATTTACATTCGTCTCAGGATTCGGAGAGAACCAAGGATGACCACTTTCTGCATACGAGCCGCGAGAATCTCAGATTGACTACGGCAGACTGGTATTGTTCGAAGCTCTGTCAGAAAGCGGTCCCGCATCCTCCGACGGCACCAATCACCAGGACTATCACGTGCGCTGTGTATTCGTGATAGACATTGCTCATGACCTTCATGAGCTCTCTGTAGCGTTCCTGTTCACCCTCTTCTTTTGCACGTATATTCGTGTCAGCCAGGGCTGAGAACTCTATGTAATATACGTGCTCTGTGGTATTGTCGAAAAGATTAATATCTGGCTTATTGTGTTCAATACGTTGGGGCGTAGAGAGCGGATAATTCCAAAGAATTTTTGCTCTCCCGTTCTCAACGACTGACTCAATTTCACCGGGCACATAGGGCAGCACTGGTGTCTCGTCTATTCCATAAGAGTGCCGAGGGTAGTAATACAGCACTCTTATGGCGGCGTTATGCCGGTGAATGTAGGCTGAGCGCGCTAATATCGGAAAAGCCGATAATACATGAAATAGCGTCTCATCTACATCACCGTGGCAAACTCGGCATCCTGTGTCCTTGAGTTCCTCGTGCATAACATCACGCCGATAGGCGAGGGTGGACAATACACCATCTTGGCAGGCCATAATGAATCCTTCGGTCTCAGAGAACAAGCCAGCTGACTTAAGGTACTGGAAAGTCAGCTGGTGTGACAAGTCCTGTGTTTCGAGATGACGGTAAAACACACCATGTAAGGACTTTGCCACATGTTCGTCGAGCAGTTGTAACTGCTTGGTTGTTTTTATATCGACCTTCCGCTGCCCTCTGGTCAATTGCAAATGCCTTAGACCGTCTGGGCTGATAGGGTCGAAAACTGAGCCGAGGTTCTGCGCTGCCTGATATGCTGCTCTATATAGGAACGCATCCCTTCCCAATAGTTCAAAGCTGTTTACTAACTTGAGAAGAGGATCAGAGCTCTCATAGATGTCATAAGCCAGGCCTATCACTCACCTGTCATGTAGACAAACTTAGTAGTCCACGCCCTCCCAGATCACGGGGTAAGTATAGGCGTTGGACAGAAGATCGCGGGTGATGACTTCGATATAATGTCATCACTTCCCTCGTGATAATGTCCAGCTCTTTAAGCTCTTTGCGGAGCCATTCGAGAACTCCAAATGAGTATAGCAAGACTGGGATAGCGAGCACATTCGTGGCTTTGACTCTGTTAGGGCCTGATAATTCAGAGCCCCATATTCCCTTAAGTCGCCACTTGTACTCACTGCGGAGAGTATCTTTGATGACAGACACGTCCTGTAAAGGAGATTGTGCCTGTCCAAGATATCAGTATGACTCTCCAGCATCCAGATGTTTTATGATGCTCCCGTCTGTAAGCTCGACATTATCACTCCAGTTCGGCGATCTTCCTTTTATTAAGTAGGCAACTGCGCACTTGTCCAACCTAAACTCCATGCCGATTGCACTGGTATACTCGGACACAACCTCTAGGGCTGTTCGGAGTCTGTCAGGACTTGCCGCGTACACTTTCAAGTCATCCATATAGAATAGATGTGTGATTTTGTGTACGCAGTTGAAGACTCGTCACAGTTCATACTTGAAACATTCAAAGGATCCATATCATTATAAACTTCGGTAAATGTTTTTGATTAAATAGATTGATTATAATCAACATTACATGAATTTTTCTTTTATCTAAAGTTATTCAATTAATACCTAATATTATTTCTACAACAGTTTATTGTAGATTCCAATTTAATTTCAAACATCCACAATTTGAATACAGATGACAATGTCAATCGTAAGATGATTTATTGAATGATCGAAAAATTTGCAATCATTACTTAGAAATTGAAATCGGTAAATTATTCATTTAGAGTATGTAATATGATTTAATTGATCTAATTAATAATAACTCATTGTCATTATTTGAAATATAAATTGAATAACTATTCATTTAATATATGTAATTATTCAATCTTTTACATTAATTTGAATTTTTTCACTATTTATTATGGTTTGTCTTATCAGACTCTATGAACTATCTGTATTTCATTTATATCTTTACATCAAATATCATCTCTTGAATTTTTCACTTTGATTATTTGAAAGTCTCTCAACATCATCATATTGAGTGGCTATCATTCAGATTGTAAATAAGTAATTTGATCTTTTAGTAAATAAAGTCATAAATGAATTTTGTTCATACTATTACACGCATACTATATACATGTGCATGTATATAATATCTGTTCAACCACGTGCTTGTTGTGCCTTAACCGTCATAAACATAAAGGAAACGGAATATAGAAAACATTATGTTAGCCAGACAAAGAGGCAAAACAAATGGCACTAGCCACGTCCGTTTCGTTTTAAAGTTTGTGCTCAAACCAGACTACGTCATGACTTGATAGGGATGATATTATTCGTTCATTCTTAAAAAAGCATTTGAGCGAGTCAGTGCTTTAAAGTTACCAGTAAGATCTATAATCAATTATACTTTCAAAATGCGGAAAATTGTTAATTAGTGAAAAAATCACAGTTTTGTGAAAAATCAAAGTGATCATACATCAAATAAAAATCGAAAAAGCATTATAAATGAGGCAATTTTCAAAAATAATAATTTTTGTAACGAATATTTTTTCGATAATAATCGCCAAACTAATATTTTTTTTTTAGTTTTGTTGATTCACTATAATTTTTATTGACCTGATATTTACAATTCTGTTGAGTCTATTGTATTTGAATGAAAAACATAAAAGTAAATTAACAATAAATCCCAATCACTTATCATTTATTCAAGATAGCTCAAGGAGGAATCTTGAAATTGAGACAAAAATCATAGTTCCCAAAATGTGGCAGAACTTTACAGATGATAACCACCTGACAAATCAAATAAAATCAGCGATAAAGCTGTGGAATGATTTGACAGGGAGTTTGAAAAATTTTCTGTTCCCTTATGAAAACACTCTGACAACGCTGATGATATATCTCAATAAGAAAGTATGGGCCTCTGCCAGAGTCACTGAAATCAACTATGGGATTCTCTTCTCGGAGGCGATAGATCCTCTGAAAATTTTAAACAATGATTTTGGAGAAAAAGATTTAAAAAGGTAAATAATAAGTTTAATATAATAAATATTAGTGCTCTGCAGTGGTCTGGGTGTGACCCGAAAGATCCATACGACCAACTTCCCAGTGAAAAAAATAGAGAAAAAATTCGAATAGAACCCGTTTCCATTCTTTATAACAAATAGAATTGTTATAATCAAAATGAGTTTGTTTTTATTCATTTGATGTGTTACTTTATTTCAGTAAAAGAAAAAAATTGTGCGTTAGAAGAATTCGAATATACCTCATAGATCCTTTTTTTTCATTATTCACAACAAATTTCATTGTTATACACGAAAAAAGTATGTTTTCATTTATGTCATACGGTTGGTAACATTTTTTTGGTAGAGGAAAAAATTATGCGTTAAAAGTACTCATATATATAGAAAGGGTCCCTATTTTTATTGTCTATAACAATTTAAAACTTATTGTTCAAATATTACTATGATCAATAATCACTTGTTAGTAACAATATTCAATTGTTATGAACACAATTCCATATTATTGACAATTATTATTGACTATTATAGCGTCTTTAATGCTGTTTTCTCAATCCTGACACGAGTTTAAAATTCTTTCATTGCTGATTTTGTTTTTCAAAATTTTTTTTTTTTCGATAAAATATTGTCACCATATTTTTATCCGAGTATTCTAATCATTTAATATTCATATTTTTTTGAAGATTTCGAAATTTTGTCTAAAAAATGGTATAATTTATGAATTGAGAAATTCAGGTCATTTTCCATTTTGCTGAAAATCTAATCAATTTTAAGTTACATAATTACGTACATACGCACTCACGCACATACGTACAAGCACACACACAGACGTCCACTGGAAAACGTTTCTTAAAGTTTGTTCTACTTTTTTTATCAAAACCAAAATTTTCAATAATAAATAATACTGAAAAAAGATGACATATTGATCATTTCAATCAATTTTTATTTCAAAAACTTATTATATATAAATTATAAAATAAAAAACATGTACTTAAAATTTGATACAAACTTAAAATAAAACATGTTTAATTTGAGTTTATAAAAAAGATGCAAAAATAAATTTATTATGTAATTAAAATAATAAAAAGAAAGTAAATTCATTCCTCTATATATTTCAATAAATGTTTATGGATTAAATAATAATGATTATATTTAAGTAAATGTCATCATGAAAAATACATACATTTGTTGATGGTATATAAGGAACAAGTTCCATTCGTTGTATATCCTGATCTGGAATGTATACTTGAACCAGATAATACTAAGCAGAAACACATTCCATGTAGCGTTGCTTTCTATTCTCAATGCACTTATGATGAGTCAAAATCTCATTTTTCTTTGAAATTTGGAATTAATTGCATTGATTAGTACATTGGATAATTAAAAAAATTAGTAGAACATGTAAAAGACACTATCAAACATGTAGTGCCAATGAAACCATAAACTTTACGTCAGCAAAAAGCTCATCAACAAGCTAGAAGATATTATATTTGTAATGGAATTTTTTTTCATGGTGAATCCAAAATTCGTGATCATTGCCACTTTACCGAAAATTATCGCGGTCCAGCTCACAACAGATGGAATTTGAATTATCAGTCTCCCCATATCATTCCAATAGTTTTCCACAATCCTTCGGCGTGTGATTCTCATTTTTCAATTAAAGGATTAGCAGCAACATCATTCGAAGGAAAAATAGTGTAATGTCTGAATGTATTCCATCTATTTCACATAATTATTTAAAGTATATTTTAAGAGAAGCTAAAAATGAATAGCAATAAAACTTAAGGATTGAGGTTAACGATTATAACTCAAGTTATTTTTTGAGTTTTCCTAAGATTTCGTTGCAATACAAAGGATTTCGAAGGATAGTTGAGAAAATCATTTTTTAGATATTTTATTGCTTTTGGAAAACCTACGTGGCGAAAAGCAATAAAATTTTTAAAAAAAGAGTACGTGACGTAAAGAGAGCGTTAGCTTTCCAAAAAAGGAAATACTATGCGAAGGGACTTGTGCGCGCCTAAAGCAAGGGACTTTGAATTATGTCACATTCGACTGAATAAATATGTAAGGTGATGCATCAGTCAGTTGTCGAAAAAGTAAAATCGATATTAGATCGTCGTAGAACATCTCTTGAAATCGTGAGTCTTGTTTTGTCTTGAATATTGTATTGATAATATTTCAAAGTTTGTAAATTTTTGTATGAAGTTTATTTGATCGTCAAATTATTTTTAAATTGATATTTAATTTAATTCGCGAGTAAAAGTAAATAATTACGCTGACTGGAGCATCGACTAAGAATCAATTAATTATAATTCATCTTGACCAGACTAAAAGAAATCATCTGTTGGTAAAGTTTAAATTGTCGTTATAACTTTTCAATAGTTATCATTCAATGAAATTTTGTTATTGCTTTTACATAAATCACACATTTTCACTTCCTCTATTGAAGATGCGAACTTTATCACCAACTCTGAACTTATTTTTCTTTTTCATCTTTACAACTTTCAACTTCTTATAAATACTATCAAACAATTTTTTTTCATTAGCTAAAGACACATCGACAGGCTTCATTTTAATGGTACGATGTTTACTATTATTAAATGATGTTAATAATTTAGGTAAAAGATTAATCCATACATAATTTCCATGTAAAGTGAATTTCTTCCACATTTTGGCTTCAGAGTTCGATTAAATCTTTCACAAATTGATGCTTTCAGATTACTAAATGTTAAGTACATTCTGCTGTGATGCTGTTTCATGAGTCCTTCAAAATCTTTATTATAAAACTTTTTTTCTCTATTAACATGTAAACGTTTAGGAACTTTTGTTTCATTCAAAATGACCATCATTGCTTCAGTGACACCTTTACCACTCTTAGATTTAGTTGGTATAGCCCAAGCATATTTAGAGAAAATGTTAATAACTGTTAATAAATATTGATATCCTTTATTATAAGATTTATATGCTGACGTATCAACAAGATCAGCTTGCCAAGTCTCATCTAGACCTCGTATATCCACATGTCGTTGATTATTTCTTCTCACTGGCCGATCAAGTTCTTCAACAATTTGCCTTATTGCTTCATTCATATTTAAAAAAAAAATCGCAAAAAGTGAGATCCGCTTATGATGAAAATAAAATTTTGGTTTCTTATAATACAAAAGGTAAAAAAATAGTCTTGCTTTTATCTTCTTATCATTCTACAGCTCGTATAAACCGAAAAACTGGAAAGCCAGACATTGTATTATTTTATAATCAAACGAAAGGTGGAACTGATACCTTTGATAAAACGTGTCACGATTTCACGACGGCCCGGAAAACGCGCAGATGGCCATTACGCATATTTTACGGCATGCTAGATCAAACAAATGTCAATTCGTTCATTATTTATAACTTACTTGATCACAATAAACCAATGCATCGGAATGATTATATTTTAGAATTATGCATATCTTTAATTCAACCGTTTTTAAAAATGATATTAGCTCAACCAACTCTGCGCAGATTTCTTCTTAAAGAAATGGATAGTTTTCGAAATTTGTCTGGAGATAATTTAACTGTAGATTCTGAGAATGAAACTACTTTAGATTTGCAAGCAGGAAATAAAATGCTTAAACAAAAGCGATGCAGTTATTGTCCAAGTGTTTTAGACCGAAAAACATTTTATAAATGTTTACTATGTACAAATCCTATGCGTTAAGAACATACTGCACGAATTAGTATGGACTGTTCAGTAAAAAAATATGGAATAAATAATTTTTGTAACAATTATCATGCCTATTTGTTCAATACTCAAATTATAACTATAATTTAATTTCCATATAAAATAAACCTAACTTTATTAGTAAAAACAAATATTTTTTTTTTAAATAATCAATCATTTATGTATTTGACTTTAAAATATATTCGATTTCCTTTAAAATGGCATTGATAAAACCCTTTTATCATTTTTCAACAAAGAAATGAGAATTAAAAAAGAAAAGAGGATTTTTTTTTCATTCGTTTTTTATTATCGCTTCATATCTTTGTTAAATTTTTATTTTATTGATATTTTAAGTTATATCATCGTTTTTTACATCGTAAGACAAATAAAATGGAAAAAAAAAAATTTTCTTTCAATTGTAAGCCATGTAACGTCTCAGTAAAGATTACTGGGTATGACTAGCCCCGTGCAGCCAAATCGTAAAGCAGCGAGAGTGCGTCCTTTTAGGGTTAATCATATTAGTGGCTTAGTACAAAAATTATCTAATGATTTAATTATTATTCGATTATTTATATTGATATTACTTTGAATAAAATTAGTTATGGAAATACATCATTAGTTATGATATTAATAATTTTGGCTGCCGATCGCTATAGATTTAACTAGCAAGGACAATCGGTAAAATTACAGGCTGCAGAGAAGGACAGCATGACTTTGCGAAAAAAAACAACAAAATTACCGATTGTAGGTAGGCACAGCGTCATCTGACAGCCACAATAATATCAACGGCCGGTAAGTTATCAGCACACCACAGTCGGTGAAAAAAGCAATACTCGCGGTCGGTAATACAGTCCGTAAGTTATCGATCATATAAATCAAATCTGCCCCGTTGGTATTGCAGACTGAAATAGAACCCCCTATATTTACTACTTCGTAGGCTCGGTTAGTTTATCTCTCTCGAGATAAAGAGTAACATAACAAGAAAGATAATATAAATAGGCTCTTGTACATTTCATCCTTACAATTTATGTATGATAAAAGTATCTGGTTACCGTATTATATAGAACAAAATTTTTTTCATTAATGAAAATCTATTGAACTTACAATTTCAGAACTTAACTCCATTTCACATTCTATTGCTGATTTAAGCCGGAAATCATTACGCGAAGTCGATCCAAGTAATATAGCAAGTAACTTCAAGGCACAACGTAGATTATGAGATACCTTTTTATATTCCTAGAACAGAAAATAAGATCATATTTCTATGGAAAGCAAAGTACTCGATCAAATGCGGAAAAATTATCAAATCATAAATCTCAAACGCAATTGAAATAGAAGGATATACTGAAATTTGAATGAACATAACATAAAGCCTATACTGACAATGATATCATAGACCATTAATTGAATACTATGAGAAATATGAGTAGAATGGAACACTTTGGTGAACCCTACTCATATCCCTACTAAAGTGCGGATGAATTTGCGTCCACTGGAGCTTACTCATGAGTAGTGGAGACCTTTGTAGCACAGCACAAGAATAAAAATTGCATGGTCGGGGTTTATTAATTGCTCTTCAATTACTATAATTGCTATTGCTATTGTCATAATTATGAATTTTTAGATCCTGTACTTTATTTTTGCGCATGCGCCTTTCGCCTGCTATGAGCTAGCTTAAAGATCCTAAGACTATTTCAAAAAGACATCGACGCACCATCTCGCATTTTCGAAGATAACAAGCCTTGCAGAGAGTAAGCTGCCAGGTCCATGTGCAATGACGCTCGAGAGCGAATTGTGGGGCACCGCGTGGTGGAGCCAACAAGTTTCAGAGCTGTGCGGCTACGGTTTTTTGCACTTAGACGCCTTGAGACAGGCCTTACTAACAGATAGACTGCTACTTAATGATCAATTTTTCTGGATATGTATAGCTACTCGTGCACTTTCGAGTAGCGCACAAACGCGTTTGCATATTCACGAGTGCTACGCGCACCGAGTGTATTACCAAGTACTTTTTTTGATGCAAGAGTGAAAGAAATGAATCATATGAGTGAGACAGACATATACACATGCTCATGTCAAAGAATAAAAATAGATATAACTATAATATGTAGAAACTAATAAAGAGAAATGCATACTACGTTAACGAAAAACTGTCGTTAGTCTAATAGTCATTAGATGGCGACATACAAATATTTTACACTTCTCCCGATCTTCCGAAAATTGCCACCTGGCAATTCCTATTAGTTGAGTAAAGTATTGGATCAGGCTGAAATAAATAAACATGAAAATCTAAAATTAAATTCCTAATTTGAAAATATGAAAATCAAATTAATAATCATTTAAAATTATAAAGATAAATCAAGTAATTATTCAGCCTGAATACCAATATTGCCTGCTTGAAAATAAATAAAACAAATTATTCTGTTCTGTAAAAAATTCCAAAACAGGCCAAAATGATCTAAATTAATTAATAACGTGATTCTATACAATGGATAGATTTCTTAAAAACTAATCATTTCGGTGTTTAATCATAAATTTAATGTTCAATTAATAATCAGGTTGAATGGTCACATTTTATGAAGTCAATTATCCGAAAAAATTCCGACTTTTTTTTTTTATAAAATCCGACTCTCAAATGAATGATTTGAAGTCTATCATGTCACATCAAAAAAAGGACATTAGATTTCAAATCATACATACACTTAAGTTTACAAATAACCAAAAAATACAATTTTTTTGGACTCTCCTACTCGTCAGAGTTTTATAATGCATCGAAATACATTAAAGATACGACTGACGGCGAAGTATAGACATGACGCTTCAGCGCCATCCATTTTCCGGGCTAGTTACTTCGACAAGTGAGCTGTTACACACTCTTTGACAGATTCTGACTTCTAGGTCACCGTCCTGCTGTCTTAAGCAACCAACGTCTTTCATGGTGTTCTATAAGCGTCAATTTAGGCTCCTTAACTTAGCGTTTGGTTAATCCCACAGCGCCAGTTTTGCCTACTAAAAATGACCCACTTAGCACTTTTATCCGATAATTTCATAGCTTCATAATTGGAGTAAGCCAGAGATCTCACCCATAGCGCTAACTGTATAGTGCTATGTAACGTACATCTAAGAGGGAAGTTGGAAGTTCTCTCTGAATTTATTTTCTATTCATAATTTTGTGGACTAAATTCAGATGTTCATCGGTTCATAGACATTAATAATACGAAACATCTCGACATTTCACCATGAAAATATCAACATTACACAGCTTATTACTATTGTCATTTACTGGTCTGAATATGGAAACTCCAAACGCGCCGAGCGCGAGACGCATTGGCGACCGCCGACCAAAGCGGATAAAGTTGGTGCTACGGGAGACTGAATTCCAAGCCCTGGGCCTGGGGCTGCAAAGTCAAAATATGACATGTAGGACTAAGTACAACTGGCCGATTGAGGTCGGACTCGTAGTGGTATGTCGTAAGGCCTCGGGCTTGTTACCTGTATCTCTGTGCCTGCTTCAAGGTGCAGGTATACGCATCCTGGAAAACGCCATCACGAAAAGAATAGAGTTATAATTTCCCAGAGTTATGCCCTAGTAGGCGAGGTACTCAATTTCCGTCCTTCGGACGGGGGAACAAGGGTTTGTCTGTACAATAGGGTATAAAGGTAGACCCCTCCTTGTGGGTATACCTGGTAACTCTGCCCTTATTGTAACGAGACAGGGGCTAAGAACCACCATCACCACTACCTTCTTACATGTCCACAATCGAGGCTCTGCCTTGATGTGGAGCCTTTAACAGGTGTTTGTGCGTGAGAAAATGTATCTTGAAAGAAAGAATGTAATAATGAAAGAATGGCGAAATGCAAAATGATAAAAACGCTACCAAGTATCATGGCAGAAACAATAGAGATAAATAAGGAAATGAATAAATTCGTTAATTAATTAATCAATTAATGAGCGAATAAATAAGTCAATAAGTTAAACATGAACATTTTGCATACTTCCTAAATATCAAATAAATAAATAAAAAAATAAACCCGAACCGTGTGCACGATCGCAGGCTGCCGCCAACGGAGGTCAGTTGGTTCTTGCCATATTGCTGGACCAATCAAATGAGATAAGAACAAATATCGAAACATGTAGAGATTGAAAGCTGAAGCAGAGTAATGAGGTTCTCTCAGGGTACGTTGATATTAAATTCTTAATAACCCAAGCCACAGTCGTCGGCCAGTGTGGGGTATGAGGATCTAGTCCACGGGAGTGACTAGAGAATTGCACACAGACCGCATCTACTGTGGCTCCTGTGATGTTGACAAAGGAATGTGCTGGGCATGCCCAGCACGTTCCCTAATTTTTTTTTTATATTTCTTCAAAAAGCAATACGTAGCAATAAAAGTACGCTATGGTACTTTTACAATTTTTCTGGTTTTTTTTTCTCCTATTCTTATACTATGTCATATTATATTACCATAAAATGTGTCATTTCCATTCAGAAATGCACATAAACTAACCGCCCGAGTAATTTTATGTTTTTTAGACGCAATACGTATATCGATACAACATGTATCACAGGGACTGCCGCCCTTAAGGCAATAAAAGCAAGTATGGAATCTTGCATACTTAATAAAATATTCGCAAGTAAAACCAGCCCCATTCGGAGTTTGCAGCGGGGCCATTATTTACGTGTGAGAGCAAAAAAGCTGGAGACAACTGGAAACTACACCAACAACCACAATGAATCAAGAAGACGACACTGGAACTTGGATACTTCAGCACCCGTTGAGATCCGGAGTGTTCGAAAGGGTGTTCAGTTGGCCCCACGCGCGCTGCCTTCTGGCGCTCTCGCTAACAGCTGGTCTCCAAATCTGGCCACGCGCACACGATCGCGATCGGTCTGTCCTTACCGCACGTCGCGATACGAGCTTGCCGAGTCCAAGGAATGCCTTATGCTCCCTAATCGACTGGATGCTCGAGTAAACCCGATAGGCAGGGTACTTCAAATCCGTAAATGCTCAGTGAGCCTAACTCGACCAAAAATGCGCAGCCGCCTTCTAAGCATAGAAAAGGTATATTTTGACCTCACGCAAAATATCACGGCATGCGAACGACGGGACAACTAAGACGGTGTTAGCACCATCCCGACTCCAGCTCGTCGGGCGCCGTCCCAAAATACCACGAAGAATGCCACCATCAGAGGGACAGACGAGCCCCGTCTTCTTCAGTTGAATCTCTATCTTAACATTAAATCCACGGAAGAAGCATTTGCACTCGTGAAAGAAAAGCAACTGGATGTACTGTTATTACAGGAGCCCTACTCCACGAATGCCGATTCACAAGGCTACGCAGTTAGAGGATTGGCCAAGCCCTAGTCGCCGCAAAAACCCATAAACGGGAAAAATCCAAATCGGCTATTGTCGTAGCTAACCCTCTTCTTAAGATGCTCTATATAATGAACTTAGTAATGCACACTGTACGTGGGTCTTGACGACTCTTAAAGGCAAGCAAGTTTTTATCTGTATGGATTCGAACGCCCGATATCTTCTGTGGTCCCCAGACTTCGACCCCAAAGGGGAAATACCTGCAGATTTCTCTACCGAATTCGGTTCGAAAGATCTCAACAGAATCGAAGAAGGTCCCACATATACCTCTTTAAGAAGAGAATCGTACACAGACGTGACCATAACAACTCGTGAACTGTTACAGTCGCTAAGCGAATGGTCAGTGGGTTCAGGAGTCAGATTACATGGCCATCAGAATCCGGCGTGGTCAAAGCGGATGTAGGGCGTAACTTACACCGAGGCAACCTAACAGTTCAATAACAGAGCGTCCGATTGGGGAGCCTTTAGTAATTTGATACCCGAGCTGGAAAGCATACTTTCCGCTGGACCATTGTTGGAATCTCCCATGAACACTGATGGATTTGCTGACACTCTCACGAATAGGTTACAGATCTCCGCGAAAAACCCATGCCACGTCGAAAAGCACCAAAGAAAGCGAATCCCTCGTGGCACAACCACTTGTTCCGTTTAAAGCGTAATGTCTATAGACTGCGCCATAGATATCAGCGCATGACAAAGCTTGGTGCCGATACCCACCGAATCATAGCAACGAGACTTCGATACCGCTTGTAGGTAAGAAGGTACTCTTAAGCGATTAAAAGGGCGAAAACAAAGAGCTGGAAAAAGTTCGTCACAACCCACGAAACGAGGAAAAGTAGGGTGTGGTATACAAAATTGCGGCCGATAAAATGCAAATTGAAAAAGTCATGAATGCACTTCACATCGGAGCGGGTAATGGAACCTTGAACTTTCAGGAAAGAGTCGAGCGATTGCTGGCAGTACACGTAGTCGATGACCATCCAGAAATGGACACAGATGAACAAAGTAGGATAAAGATATAAACGCTCTTAACCTACCCAGCACAAATGATACAGAATCAATTAAAAAAGAAAAACTCAAGCAAGTCGTCCGAACGCTTGAAAATGGAAAAGCTTCAGGGCTAGACGTGCTGGAAGTGGAGGTTAGTAAACGTGCAATCGCGTACCTCCTAAGGCGTCTTTTCTCGGGCTCGGAAGGAGGGCACAATTTGTATGCTCCTAAAAAGTCCCGACAGAGATGTAGCAGACCTCAAATCATATTGAACTATGTGTCTTCTATCAGTACTAGACAAAATCTTCAAAAGACTTATAAGAATTCGTCTTTCAACTAACGTCCTTAAACAAGGACACCTCTCAGATCACTAATATAAATTCATAGAAGGGCGATCAACGGTAGATGCAAGACTGACAGTGCGAAGGGTGGTGCAAAAGTCCACAGAACGTAATGTGGTTGCATTGCTCGTCGATTTTTCAGGCGCGTTTGATAATGTATGGTGGCCTTTAGTCCTCGAAGGACTAAAGTTACGAAACTGCCATAAAAGTATCTACAAAGTAATGTAAAATTACCTTACAGACCGTACAGTTAGCCTATCATGGGGAACTGGCTCAGTCACAAAAGTGGCTACGCGTAAGTGCCCTCAGGGATCTGTGCTTGGCCTACTGTGCTGGAACATTATGTTCGATGTTCTGTTGGAAACACTTGATCAATCTAAACATGGAAAACGCTATGCAGCGTACGCAGACGATCTCATTGTCATTATAAATGGAAATTCTAGAGAAACCCTTGAGACCAAAGGACAGGCAGTCATTGACATAATACTCACTTAGTTAAAAAATGCCAAGCTCGAGTTATTAAAAACCAAAACGAAGGCAATTTTCATGAAGAAAGAAATCAAACTTAGAGGCAAGAGGAATTACAGGGATAAAAACAATCCTAACTACCAAGAATATAAATCACACCTTAGAAGAAATAAAGACAGGCATGGACGTTAACCGCCTAATCACTAGAGAAGGTAACAAAAACAAGAGGCTGCTCCCTGCAGGTGGTCTCTTATGCATTCTAATAATAGAGCTTTTTACGTAACGCTAAAGACTAGCATCTACCCCGAGAAACGGTCTCTGCGTGGTGGTAGGCGTCCCGCCTATACGCATAGTGATCAGTGATCTTAATCCGCGATATACACTTCGTACCGACAAAGCAGTACGTCGACGCACATGATGAACCTCAGGTTACAAACATTCAGATATGGCAGGCAGAATGGGATGCGTCCTAGACGGGCCGCAAAACATACCAATTCTTCGAACACTAAACATCAAATTTTTCGCAGCTCTTGACAATATAATGATACCCCCTTTACATCATAAACAACTGTGGCCGCTGACTAAAGCGGATAAAACTGGTACTACGGGGGAACGAAATCCAAGCCTACACCCGGAGCTGCAACGTCCAAAAAGGACATGTAGAAACCGGGTGCTTTCGGTCAATTTAGGTTGGACTCGTAGTGGTATGTCGCAATGTCTTGGGCTAGACGTGTGTATTCTCGTGCCTTAATAAAGGCGCGGGGATCACGTCCCAATTAACGCCGTCACTAGAAGTAGAGTCATTTCCAGAGTGATGCCCTACAAGGCCAGGTACTCAAAAAAAATTTCTTTTTTAGGACAGGGATACAAGGATTTTTAGATATGAGTTCGGAAGTGGATGGCAACAGAGCGAACAATGTTTTTTGTGTCGAAAGGTTGGCAACACCGTAGCAAGGAAGCCAATATAGCAGATTCATAAAAAACGAAAATGGCCCCTTCGAAATCTGTCAAAGCGATACGCTATCACAAATGTAAACAACTTGGTCATGATAAGAACAAATGCCCAAATAATCAAATAAAGGGAACAAATGCCTTTACTGCGACATTCATGAACAGTACTTTCCAAAAATCTAATTGGTATATAGATTTCGGAGCAAGCTGGCATATGATCATAGAAAGAAGTTTGCTATGTAAGAAATAAACAGAGTGTACTGATTGGAAAAGCTAATTCAGTGAATGGAGTGTACAGGCTGAATATAAAGCCAGGAAGCTTGGTGGCGTGTTCAGCTACAGCAATAACAAGTGAGATATGGCACCGTAGACTGGGACACATTAGTAGCGAGGACCTGAATGCTATGAGAAATGGCGTTGTAGGTGGAGTATCGTACATTGATAAAGCAGAAATCGATAAATCTAATAACATCACATACTGTAAAGGTGAGCAGGCGAGATCACCTTTTTCACACAGAGACAAAAGGTGTGAAAATGGGCTTGAAATTGTTCATGCGAGCCTTTGTGAGCCGATGGAACACATTTCTTCAAGGCCAGAAATCAAGCTTGAAAGTATTTTAAGGAGTTAAAAGTTCTTGTTGAAACACAAACAGGAAATAAAATGAAATTTTTAAGAACAGATACTGGCGGGCAGTTTTGCTCCGTGGAATTTGATGACTTTTTAAAGAAAAATGGAATAGTGCATCAGACAATAAACCATCGTCTTTGTGAACGACTGAATAGAACAGTTGTGAAGAGAGTTCTGTCTTTTGTTTGAAGCCAAATCTTGATAAAAGATTTTGGGCAGAAGCAGTCAATACTGCTGTGTATTAACGAAATAGAACGCTATCTCCAGATCTACAAAAAACATCATATAAGCTATAGAGCAATAAAAAACTAGATCTCAGCCACGTTCGGATATTTGGAAGTCGTGTAATGGTCCATGTTCCTAAAGCTAAGAGGACTCAATGAAATAAAAAATCTGAAGGATATATGATGATTAGCTATGCCAAAAGAACTGAAGCCTATAGACTTTATAATCCAAGGATAAAGATTAGTACTACCAACAGAGATGTTGTCATTATGGAGGAAATAAAGTCGAATATAATATAAGTAGTGGAGGAAGACACTAAAAAGTCTAATAGCCGTAAATTTAAATCCTATGTTATCGAGCATCAATTATAGAATGGGAATAAAAATTTTTTAGTTATATATTCTTGTAGAAGATGATGAGAGGTAGTTGTACAAATTTTTATTACTCGAAAACAATAATTACTACGGTTTATCGAGTGTCAAAGTTTGGCAAATTGTGTTTCACCTCTTTTCACCGCTTTCGTAGTGAGAACAGAGAGAGATATAAAAAAAAAATTGCTGAAAATAATAATTTATTACAAACTGTGCTTTTTTAACGGTAAACGCGAATATGTATTTCATGACAATCCAATTAGTGATCTTGTAGATCTTGCATTTCGAACATGAATATTTCACTAAATTAATATGTATTGCCCATAATGCTCGAAGTTTTGATGCACAATTCATTCTTTGTTTTTTGATTAAAAAAAAACACGTTTTCCAAATGTTATTCTTAATAGGAGTAAGATTATGATCATCACAATAGATAATGTAAAATCTTTAGATAGTTTAAATTACATATAAACGCTGTTAAGGGCTCTACCTTAGGCCTTTGATTTTGACAATGAGACAACGGAAGGCTTTTTTCACATTTATTTGACACTCCTAAAAACATCAATTACTTTTGATTTTCAAAAAGAATTCATTAACTATTGTCAAATATTTAAAAATTAAACAAGAAAATCATTTTTTGTGAGCACGTGTATATGCAGCTTCCATCATGCCCCGTTGCTAAGCAACGGCATTAAACATTGCAGCGTGATACACGTCGGTCATAGGACCAAACGTATCTATCTTTTTTCTGTACATTTATTATTTGTAGTGTTGTGCTCTCTCTTGCACAATATACTGTTCAATCACCACGCCGGTATCTAAAACGAAGTTGGAACATACATATATTTGAAACAGCGTTCAGCCAGCGTGAATCGGCCTCAGCCCCACTACGCGCTAGCTCCGCCACTCTTACTCTTGAGCATGGTAAAACTGCATCTGCTTACTGTATATTAGCTGAGAAGCATACCACAGCTCCCAGCCGCTAGATGGCTCGTCATGGCCCTTTAGTCAAATTACTTCAAGTGTGAGGCTGCACGCATGGGCTGGTAATCAATAAACCTAAAAAATTTGGTACTTCACAGCAAATCACATAATAATCAAATAAAAATTATCAAATAATAATTGAATTATTCAATTAATATGTTTTAAATTTTTATCCCCACCCGCGACCTCGTAGCCCCACGTAACGCTATGCGGCTACCCAATTGGTAAACGTACAGAGCCTACATTTAATATCAAACGAGTAATTAAATGTAAAACATCTCCGAATACCATAATCATGTACCAGTATCATTTTTAAGATGTATTTTTAAGCCATGCTCTTGTCAGAGTGATGTAAACATACATTTGACTATATCAATGAAATGAAAAAATAAATATATGCTTTTCCTTATATAGAAACAACACTTATGTCTTCTATTATGTATAATCACAATTTCTAATCAATATTATTCGCTGTGAGCACTTGTATGTTGAGCGGGCATCATGCCCCATTGCGAAGCAACGGCATCAAATATTCTCTTGCATAACACGTGGCTGGTAGCATTAAGCATATTTCTATTATCTTTTGGTACATATATTTGTTTATCTGTTACTCTTACTCGCACAATTTACAGCTTAAACGCAATGTCTGTGGCTAAAAAAAAGTAAATTTAATAAATCGCTAAATTAGCACATAGAGCCTGGGGTCATTAAGTATATATTTACCTCTTAAAGCAATTATATATTTTCCGACCTCACTTGCCTTACTCCGTCTACACATTTTCATACGGCCACGCTTTTCAGAAAAAAGTAATTTTTCCTTGCGACCAGGACTCGAACCTGAATCCTCCAAGTTTGCACGTTAGGTGCTTTACTACTTAAGCTATCGCAATACTTTTCATTATTATTCTCCTAGACGTACCCATACTCATCGTGGTCCGATGAGAACTCCGCCGTCCCTCTTACGGCCTTAAATTTAAGTAAATTTAATGAATCAGTAAATTAGCACACAAATAATTCTGCGCATAACGACCGTAAATATGAACACATATTCTTCCACGCGGTGACCTGCAGCAAAAAAAACCCGTGCCTGGGCCCTGGCTAGCCAAGATTGAACGTTGCTCAACCAGTGTGGAACAAATTTAGTTCCACCTCGCCCTCGCTTTCCCACTCTTAGTTTGCACACAACGGCTTGTTATTTCGACTAAAAATCAACCTCTTTGTGGCAATTTTGCATTGATCAAATAGAACTATTTCACACTCAAATGACTTAAACTTAAGTTTTGAAATGTTCTACAATTTCTTTCATTAATTGAGTATTCAGCTACCGATAATCTTCCTTTTATAAAATTTCTCACATATTCAAATCTCAAAAATGAACAAATTAAATATTAAAAAATGATAAGCTTTACCGATACTATCTAATACCCGCCTTTCGCTATGGTAACGGTTGTCACAGTAACCGTTACTATGGTAACAGTGACCATAGTCAGCGTTGGTATGGTAAACATTAGGACACTAAATTTTTTCTACAAAAAAAATTCGCCACAAACAAAGTAACAACAAACTTTCGCATTTTATAGAATAATGCCTGAATTCGTTAGTATCAGGACAATGAAACAACAAGTATTAATGTGCTTATGAATAAATGGAGGAAATGTCCCACAATAAATTCAACGATTAAAAATATCAGTGCTCTTCAGTCGTCCCGGTGCGACCCGAAAGGTTCACACACTCTTATGGCGGCGTTATGCCGGTGAATGTAGGCTGAGCGCGCTAATATCGGAAAAGCCGATAATACATGAAATAGCGTCTCATCTACATCACCGTGGCAAACTCGGCATCCTGTGTCCTTGAGTTCCTCGTGCATAACATCACGCCGATAGGCGAGGGTGGACAATACACCATCTTGGCAGGCCATAATGAATCCTTCGGTCTCAGAGAACAAGCCAGCTGACTTAAGGTACTGGAAAGTCAGCTGGTGTGACAAGTCCTGTGTTTCGAGATGACGGTAAAACACACCATGTAAGGACTTTGCCACATGTTCGTCGAGCAGTTGTAACTGCTTGGTTGTTTTTATATCGACCTTCCGCTGCCCTCTGGTCAATTGCAAATGCCTTAGACCGTCTGGGCTGATAGGGTCGAAAACTGAGCCGAGGTTCTGCGCTGCCTGATATGCTGCTCTATATAGGAACGCATCCCTTCCCAATAGTTCAAAGCTGTTTACTAACTTGAGAAGAGGATCAGAGCTCTCATAGATGTCATAAGCCAGGCCTATCACTCACCTGTCATGTAGACAAACTTAGTAGTCCACGCCCTCCCAGATCACGGGGTAAGTATAGGCGTTGGACAGAAGATCGCGGGTGATGACTTCGATATAATGTCATCACTTTCCTCGTGATAATGTCCAGATCTTTGAGCTCTTTTCGGAGCCATTTGAGAACTCTGAATGAGTATAGCAAGACTGGGACAGCGAGCATATTCGTGGCTTTGACATTGTTAGGGCCTGATAATTCAGAGACCCATATTCTCTTAAGTCGCCACTTGTACTCACTGCGGAGAGTATCTTTGATGACAGACGTGTCCTGTAAAGGAGATTGTGCCTGTCCAAGATATCGGTATGACTCTCCAGCATCCAGATGTTTTATGATGCTCCCGTCTGTAAGCTCGACATTATCACTCCAGTTCGGCGATCTTCCTTTTATTAAGTAGGCAACTGCGCACTCATTATTATTATTATTATTATTATTATTATTATTATTAGTTATGCATAACAATGCTGATGAAGGGTCACACCGCCTCCCTATTCTCTTCCTCTACCTCTACCGCCTCCCCATCTTCTTCTTCTTCCTCTATCTTCTCTTTCTCGACCTCTATCCCTTCCCTGTCCTCTACCTCTACTTCTTCCGCCTCTTCCCCGAGAAACGCTACCTCTTTTCCTATTTTTTTTCTCTTTTTCTTTTTTTTTGATCCCTCCAGTTTTTTCTCGATGAGAGTGGAAGGAACCTCCATTTTTACCTCGGCCTGTAAATGTTAAAAAATGATAATAATAAATCACAAAAAAAAATTAACAAAAATAGATATATACATGAAAGAATAAAAAGACAAATATAAAAAAAAAAGTAATTGAACGAACATGTCAATGAAAAAAAAACAAACTTACAAATAAATCGATAAATGAATGAATTAACAATAAACAAATTAACAAGTATAGAAAAAAACAAATACATGTGTTGAGAATTCATTAATTCTCAGTTTGAATTTGCCAGCTGACAGGAACTTCGGCGGTCATCCAGGGACTGGGTCGATAACCAATTGAACAAATAATCACTAATTCTTAGTCTAGTCACTCATTTGACTAATTCTCAGTGTTCCTTTCGACTAATGAAGTTCCTATCGCCATTCTATTTCTGGTCTCATCCACGTATACACGCCGTCCACATTCTTTTCAGACAATCTTGAAGTTTTGAGTCAATTATTAGTGCTAGTGCTATTCTGAATCACCAGAAATATTCAATTTTCATTCTACAATTGAAATCAACTAGCATTTCAAGACATTTCATAGTAAATTCACGAAATTACATTAAAGTCATTTTGCATTGCATTGATAGGCTAACGCCACGTGCACAATCACATTCTTGCTCAACTTGAGAAGCGTGCTGAGCTCGTTTAGGAGGTCAATAATACTGAACACACCAAGTTGAGTATTTTTTAGACATTCAATTCACATTCAGTAATTACAATTGACATTCAGTGATTTCTAAAGACATTAATTTCTTGTATTCAGTGACAAACGGTCATTCAGTGTATATTGTGTACCTGTTAGTGCTCAAAATAACGATTATATATTTTTTATAAAACCTGACTTTCGTTTGCTCTGTTCCGGCACAATCATCCCTATCCTTAAACGGTTAGGTTAATTCAAAAGTTGAGATTTTTTCAACAACATGAATAATAAATAAATAAAAAAAAAATATAGACATGTAAACAAAAATAGAACCAAAAAAAATTTAACAAATAAACACTCAATAAATTAACAAATATATAAAAAAAACAAATAAATAAATAAAAATGAAAACAAAAGAAAATTAAAACAAAAAAAATAAATGAATACGTAAAAAAAGAAGAAATTAATAAATAAAAAAACGAATTAATAAAATTATCGTTACCTGTTTTTTGCGCTTCGGGGGGAACTTGTTTGGGAGAGGACTCCGGAGGTGTCATCTCAACATTGTTATGACCAGGAAGGTCCTACTGCAATACTTTCCTGGTCATGATATTGAGCAAGGAGCTCCCTCCCTCGCTCTCGTCTAACTCTTCCTTCAACAGTTCACGAAATTCTGAAAAGATCATAAAATAGATTTTCAAACTAAGTAACAATTTATTATGCATGCATAAGAATAAATCATTACTTACTTTGAGAATCCATTTTCAACTAGTCAAATCTGAAATATAAAATTCAAAATTATTTAAAAAATAAAAATAAAAATAGATGATTACTCAATTTTATGTCATTAAGATATAAATTAATGATAAAATGTAAGTATTTCAGGTTTAAGTCAATCATGCCCAAAAGTGTAACACGTGTGTACACTTTTAGAGATGATTGACTTAGACCTTAAATAATTATAGTTTATGGTTAATCTATATGTGAACGTCATGGAATTGAATAAAAATTAATAAATAACGATTTTTTCTACATGCATTATCATTCATTATTAACTAATAATAAAATAAAAATATATACTACTTACGAATTGGAGACTACACGTGCTTTAATGAAAATATTAATGAACACGTGGTCTCAAATTTCTATAAAAGTTACTTACAATGCATCTATATGCCATCTAGGTCAAAGTGCACATAAGTTTGATTAACTAACCTTCGATATCATGATAATTATATTGTAAAAAAATGATCAATTCAATCGATACGTGTTATAGTATTGGCGGGAGAATTGATAAGTGGCGCTGCCATACGGCCAGTAAATGAACAATAATCGATGATTATCGATCGATTGCATCAATATGCAAGTACAGTCTGTTGATAACATTTAAATGTAACAGATATTGATTTAACTATCATTGTAAATACAAAAATCTCTAAAAGTGTAGGTCGATTAATTAACCGAGGTGGTAAAGACGGTTCCAATCATCAAAGTGATTTATCATTGCAATTTTGAATGTCGCTGAACTCTATTTTCCTATCAATGGATTGAATAAAGAAAGTGTCAAAAACATTGTAGATAAGAATAAGACAGATCGATGCCCTTTATTTACTAGTCTTATACCCTATGGAATTCAACCAAAACAACGTGATCATAGTAATAGATTAATGTGTGAAAGGTATTAGTTTCGCATAGAATATTTCCGGTATAAGAAAAATTATTATTTCTCTGTTATAACGTGTATTACTTTTAAAAATAGTACAATAACATAGTGTACGTTATTGTGTGTCGAGGGTTACTTAAAAAGGTAAGTGAACATTAATATTTTTGTAACTAATAATAAACATTGTACTGTATTACTGATTCATCGTAAATCTCGATATCATCTGTATGTTTATTAATTCATCGTAGATTATAAGAATTGTTTATAGCGTAATACCATTTGTGTTGTTGTGTAGTATGAAAGAGTAGTTAATCAAATATTTATCGGCGATCCACGCTGAAAAATTCTAATTTCCGTCTGCTTTACCCAAGTAACCAGTTCTGACGTCAGAATTTTCGTCAGACTTACGTACGTCTTTCGTTCTGCATCAGATTGCCATTAATTTCTGACGATAATCTTACGTCCATTTGCTTCAGAGAAGCGGCAGAAACATACGTAAATGACCAACGTAGGAGAAAATATCCAGATCTGATGCAAGTCTTACGTTGGTTTGGCTACTACGGCAAGCGATTGGATTTTAGTAGATAATTTTTTTAAAATAATCTAATTTCCGTCTACTATAAGCGATTGGATTTTAGTAGATAATTTTTTTAAATTAATCTAATTTCCGTCTGCTGTAAGCGATTGGATTTTAGTAAATAATTTTTCAAATAAATCTAATTTCCGTCTGCTATAAGCAATCGGATATTAATAAATAGCAAAAAAGTACTGCTTTCCAAATGAAAAACAAAAAAGCAGTCAAAAAAAACTAAAAATGAAAAGAAAAAACGAAATTATCGTAAAAGACAAGGTGAAGTTCAAAATCGTGTTTCACCATGTAAACCAAATCAACAAAATACGAAGAAAAACAAAAAATTATACGCGAATTGCAAACAAACGCAAATTCTCTGAGCGTAGAGAATAAAAAAGCAATGTTAAGAATGCGAACATTACAAAGAAATTCGCAATACCGACACATTGAAAATATAAAAACGCAACAGGGAATAGCATTATTGCGAAGTGACGAAGATTTCAGGTCCTCTGAGAATCGAAAAATTAAACAACGAGTGTCTCAATAACGTCTAGATGATAATTATAGAGCACTCAAAAATATTGGAACTCAAAAACGTATATCGTCCTTTCGAAGTGACGAAGATTTCAAAGCATTTGAGAATCTGAGAAATTGTCGACGAATAAAGAAATTGCGGATTAATGAAACTTACAGAAAAAACGAGAGTATCGATACGAATCTGCGAATTCGAAATTTACGAAAAAATCGTACTTTTCATTCGAATGAAAATTCCCGAAATCGTCGTCGGATACAATTGTTGAGACGAAGCGAACAATTAAGAATTACTAAAAAAAAATCGACTTGATTCAAAAGTTCGGATGTTACGTCGTAAACTGCAACTTATTAAAGATAACATTTCAAAGATATAAACAAAACTAAAAGCGATTCAACGATCCATAGTTTCTCAACTCTCCAGAAGATCAAGAATGATATCCAGTATGAAACATTCGAAGTGATATTATTACGATATCCTTAAAGTAATTAAAACCTTTATTCAACAAAAGAAAATGTCACAAAGAGAAATTACATATAAAACACGTGAAAAATAATACAAATCGTGGAAGAATGCGATTACTTTGGCATTGCCGTTTATACAAACGAAATAAAAAAATAAAAAATAAGAAGAAAATGAGAAAATATCGATTGAGTAATGCTAATTATCGAAATCGCGAAAAGTGTATCGATGCGAAAAATAAAAAAGACATGAGAGCTAACGATGTTCTCGTCTTTCGTGATAACATGTACAATAGTTTATTAAAAAATGAACACAATGATTCATTGGCCGGATTAAAACTGCAGTTTATTCAATTGAGAAAAGAAACACCATCAGTAATATGTTGTTGCTGTGAAGGTATATTTTTCAAGCATTCTGTTGTTCAATTGAATAAGCAAAAGATCATAAACAAAAGTGGAACTGAGTTTTTAATAAAAGTAACAAATTATCCTCCTGATTATATATGCAATACATGTAAAAACTCAGCATATAGTGGTAAAATCCATAAATTATCTACAAGTAATGAGTTAAAATTCGTGAATATACCAGGAACTATCCAAGAACTTTCTGATCTTGAAGAAAGAATGGTGTTACCAGTATTGAGCTTCATGCAAATCCGTGCTTTGAAGCCGTATGCCTTAAATCCACAATTAGGATTGAAGGGAAGTGTAGTAAATATCCTCATTGATGTAAATGATATGCTGCAAGTATTACCACGTAATTTCAACGACATGGAAACAATTCAAGTAAAATTAAAACGTCATGTTCTTCATAAAAGCCATTATATGTTCGAAACAATTAGACCTAGAATGGTGTGCAAGGCACTCAAACACCTTATTAATACACGGTTATATAAAAAATAGGACAGTAAGGTAGACAATAAATACTTCGAGCGTTATGAAAATATGAATCTTTGCAACAAAATTTATTTTATTATCGACGAAAAAGATTTCAACGATATTGAATCTAAATTAGTAACGAAAAATAACAATAACAACAATAATGATGAGAAAAATAATACAAATAACATTAATATGCACCAAATTAATAATGATGAAGTTCTATTAATCGACAATAACACAAACATTACAGAGAGTCGTGGACCAGTGGTAAACGTAATTGCACCTGGTCAAAATAAACGGCCAATGCCGTGGCATAATGTTGTAGATTTAAATGAATTATGCTTTCCAAAAATATTAAGAGGTTATTCAATGAATTTTCCAAAAATTATAACTTACATGGATCGAATCAAGTCAGAAGTAAGACGTTACGATCGTCGATCGTGCATACTTTTACGGGTCCTATTTATGGCTAAAAAAAATTTAGAAAAGAACTGTTTATCAAGCATTAATATATGTTCAAGAAAAACAACGAGAAATATGAATAAAAAATTTGAATGCTGAAGATGTCTTAAATCCAGATACTATAGATGAAATTGTTAAATTTGATGATGGCTTCAGAATGTTCGAATACATTTGTTCGTCTCCTGCTCTTTGGGAAGCTAAGAAGAAAGAACTATTTATTCGTCAACTATATTGAAATTTTAGTTCAGACGGTCACGTATTAAATATAAAAAAAGCTTACGAATTAGATAACAATACTAAAACCGCTTTGATAAGAAATGATCCTGCACTTGTGCTAGATACTTCTATTATAAAATAAGCAAATTTATGTGGTTATTGAGACAAAAAAATAGTATATTCGGTACTTATATACTTAAAGATAGCTATGAACGTGTGGAATTTCAGCAACGTGGGAGTCCACATGAACATATGCTATTGTGGTTAAAAGATGCACTGAAATTTCTGGAAAACGAATGTAATAATTATGAAGTTATTAATTTTATCGATAAGTTTGTCACATATGAAAATGATCAAACAATCCCTATATTAAGTTTCAAATTCATAAACATTCGCACACTTGTTATAAAGGTAAGCGAGATAAAAAATGCCGATTCTACATACCATATTCAGTAATGAAGAAAACAATGATATTAGAGTCACTTGATGAAGGTGAAGTTGCACCTAAATCGTACAAAGCTGTTGATGAATTAATGCGCAAATTTTATGCTAAAAGTCAGTTAGTTGAGTATGATGATATTTTAAAGGAACTAAAAATGATTGACGAAGAGTATATTCGTGCTGTACGCAGTACTCTCAAGCAGAGACATATTTTTTTGAAAAGAACGAGCGACGAAGTACGCATTAATGGTTATAATAAAGATATTTTACAATTATTTGAATCAAATATTGATTTGCAATTCATACTCGATGAATATGCTGTAATAAGGTATGTTACGAATTATATTAGCAAAGTTGATGGTGGCTTATTTGAATTATTAAGAGAAGCTGCTAAAGACTGTGACGTTAATAATAAAAGCATAAAAGAATAACTTCGCACACTTGCAAGTATATTTCTAAATAGTAATATAATGTCGGCACAAGAAGCTGCTTATCATGTATTATCGTTGTCATTATCGAAGAAAAGTCGTAAAGCAGTATTTATAAATACAAGTCCTATAAATGAACGAGTTTTGATGTCGAAATCAGAAAATACATTGAAATCTTCAAATAAAGAATCAACTGAAATCAATATGGCCGATATTTTCGAAAAATATAGTAAAAGAAACCGTAACCTGGATGAAATTTTCTTAGCGGACTATGCGGCGAACTATAATAACACTAAAAATGAAGAGGGATCAAACAGTGATACCAAAATCAGTGGTGTCGATAAAAAACGACAGGTATAAGCTATTATCAGATATCGAAGATATAAGTTAAAGCAAGATCCCGGCAATTATTATCATGAACAAATATTATCGTTCATGCTATAGAGAAATGAAAAACTAGAAATTGAAGATATTCATTATAAAACAGTGTATAATAATAATAATATATAGATTATAACCGCTAATCAGGCGATGTTCTCTATTATTCCTGATGAAATAATTGATGAAGAATTGGAAGAATTGAACAAAGATAATTGTGACAAAGAAGATGATGTTGGCGAAAATAATGATGGTTATGAACTGTCTAATGATCAACGAATTGATATTTTCCAACAAGCTGGTGATGAAAAAAGTAAATCAAAACGCAGTCAATAATTTAAATGAAACAGTACGATATACAATGCCCTCTCGAGTACCTACAGAAAACCTTTACAATATGATGAAAAATCTAAATACGAAACAAAAAAGAAGTGGTAATGCATATCTTACATTATTACACGATAGGTAAAACTTCATTCCAAATATTTCCAAGTGGATCAGCTGGTGTCGGTAAAAGTACGGTTATAAATACATTATATCAATTAATACAAATTATTTTGATAATTTGCTAGATGAAAATAATGATAAAATAATTGTACTATTATGCACTCCATCTGGTAAAGCTGCTTTTCTGATAAATGGTGTAACATTACATTCTGCATTTGCATCACCATGCAATTTATATGTTGTTAATATACCAGAACTATCAAGTGATTTAGCCAACAATATACGAAAACAATTATGTCAGGTGCAACTCGTCATTATAGATGAAATTTCAATGGTAGGCTCTACCGTACTAGGTTATGTAAATACAAGATTAAGGCAAATAACTGGTGTTAATGAGCCATTTGGTAGTATATCAGTACTTGCAGTCGGAGACTTAAATCAATTGCCTCCTGTAAAAAATTAACTTGTTTATCAAGTTTCAAATCAAAATCAAATGGCGCCACTTATTGATATTAATCCTTTATGGGATCAATTTGACTTTTATGAACTAACAGAAATTATGCGTCAAAAAAATGATCTAGCATTTATCAATGCTCCAAATAATCTAGCTCTTGGAATTATGAAAACTGATGACATAGATTTAATTAAATCTCCAGAAATTAAAAATATTAACGATATTCCAGAAACGGCCATACGCTTGTACGCTACTAATAAGAATGCATCATCTTATAATGCTCAGAGAATTTCTCAATGTCAATGTAAGTTATTTACTTCAACTGCTCAAGTTGTTTTCTCTAAAGACATAACCGAAGGTGAAAAACAAATTATATTACGATCAATAAGTAAAGAAGCAAATAATATTGCAATTTAATTGCCCGTTATTCGATTAAAAGTTACCATAAATATATGATAATTAAGAATATCGATGTAGAAGACGGTCTAGTAAATGGTGCTTGTTAAAATATATCGAATGTAAAGATGCTAACATACCATCTACACTATAGTTAGATTTTCATACACCAAGAGTTCGAATCAACATAGGAGCTCGTTGTCGTGATTATATGACAAAGAATAACATAGATAATGTTGTAACACCAATAGAAAGTATATCGATTTAAACTAGTGTGGCACAAGATGATAAATACAAAATTTGAAAAATCAATTTCCTATTATACCTGCAGAGGCAATAACTATTCATAAAAGTCAAGGTCAAACATATGACAAAATATGTCTAGATTTTACTGCTCAAGAGAGGCGAACTTTATCGATGTTATATGTTGCCCTCAACCGTGTCACCAAATTAAGTGGACTATTTATAATTGGTAAATTCAAATTACCAAATGTTTCTACAAATTCAAAGGCTGTAAATTCAGCGCTTATTGAATTAGAACGTCTGAGATCTAAAAAATTATTGAAACTGTTATAGAATAACTTAGAGACTGTCATAGGAACAAAAATAGTGTATCAAAATGTTGGTACATTACGGAAGAACCTAAGTTATATAATTTCTGATACATGGTATTTGCGAGCGGATATCTTAGTATTCAGCGATTCTTTGACTGTGCAAAGCGATGTAGTTGATATTGAAAATTTTAATATTGTTCTAAGAATCGATCGTGATAAAAATAATCATGGACTAATATGCGATGTGAAGAATGTACAGTTCACAGTATTATCATCAAAACATACTTATAGCAGTGAGGGACATGTGCAATTATTTGCAGTAAAAGCCGGAAATTGGTATTTGATTAGTGGCTACGAATCACCTAAAGCAACAACAATTATGTTCAAAGAAACAATCGATTACATTTTACAAAAATTGCCTTCCAGAAGTCTTATCCTATTAATGGGAGATTTCAATTATGACATCATTAATTATAATAACAACAAAATAATTTCCTGATAATTGTTTAGAACGATATCAATTATTATCGAATTTGCCACCAGATAGTATTACTACGTCATTGAATACACAAATTGATGTCATTTTTTCTAATATTCATAACTTACAATGTGGTGTATTTGAATCATATTTTACCTATCATAAACCAATATATGCTGTTTATAATGATAATATTATCGTGCATGCCACTGACAATCCTAACATCACTAATGTAAGTAGCACAATTACAAATGACAATTATAGTGAAATGACAATCAGTAACGGTATTCGCATGGAATGTAAAAATAAAAATATCGATGATCCGTTCCTAATGGATATTGATCATGATGATATAGATGATAAGCAAACTAAAAGCATAATTAGCAATGATTCTATTGTACCAAATGATATTGAGAATATCTATGACAATATAGATGATAATAACGTACCATATGATTTTGATATTCCAATCGCAGAATGTCAAGAAGTGTCTCATTGTAGATCCTATTTATCTGATAGACATATCAATTTATTTTATGAAATAATGAATAGAAAACTAACTGCCCACGGAGTGTATAATTTCGCACAAGATGTAGGATACATAGGTGCATTTTTATATAATTTACAAGCAATACCTAGATCTGAAAATAATATTCAGATTAGTTATAGCGGTAATATTGGTGTCAACATTGTAGATCACTAGATTTGTACAAAATATGACGGTAATGGCAACGTTTACATCTACGACAGTTTAAATAAGAATTCCTTGGAAAAAGATCAAACCGATTACTTAAATACCCTGTACAGATTTACTAAGTACAAGAACAAAATAATACTATAGATTGTGGAGCATTCGCAATCTATTTTGCAACATTATTGTGTTATAAAAAAAAACCAGAGAACCAAATGCCATATAATGTACAAATTATGCGTGATCATATAGTTCAAATGCTGCTGAATAAAAAATCACTACCGTTTCCAAATCATGGATATGAAAAATAATTCATTAATAGTATTCAATGATAATCCACTCACAGTATGATTGTAATCACTGATCATTCACTACTTTACACTAGTTACTATTCACTACTAGTTTTTGGTTATTATTCTAGACAACCATGACACAATAATAGTATAGTGTCACAAGATAGTAGCAAGAAAGGCACACTACTTCACAGCTGCTCTTACGGCCTTAAATCAATAATGAATAAATGCCTATTTTAGAATAAATTGAAAGTTACTCGTTACTAATCACTAGTTACTACTGTACACTATCTAAACTGGAATACTGGAATGACTGGAAAAACGTAAATTTTTCAGTAATTTGTCCAAAATACATCATACTTTTTTTTTTTTCGTATTTTTGTTATAGGTTTATTTAATCATCGACTAAGCACCAGCACTGCCACAAAAGAACATTGAAGAACGGTTGTGAATATACGTTGTCAACAGATTTCTTTGAAAAATTACATCTCTTTTTTCTTTATTCGGATTGGGAAATATCTATTGATGTACTGCTATTGTCGTTTTATTTTGATAAATCTTATTTCAAAATAGAAATAAATGTCGAAAAACGGTACTTAACTAATCGAGAACTCCTTCACGCATATCGATGAGTCAACGTCAATTCCATCTCGTCAGCAATGTTATACAGTATAATACTTGCTTCTAGAACACTTCTAAATGAAGTGTAAGTTTCTTCGAATTATCAAGAACAATATAAAGACATGAAGTGAATGCGAATTATAAAAGAGATACGCTAAATTATTACAATTTCTCTAATGATACTCTAAAGTGACTAAATAATATTGATAACAGACCAAGACTCTGACATCATCACACTCTTTATTCTCTTCGTGAATTATTCAACAACCATCAGTACTAGTCTCTCTGTCTTGTTTTGAGGTTACTACCAACATAACTTTTATTAATTTATTATGACTAGACGTGGAAAGGGAGGAAAAGGACAACATCCAACATATCATGAAACCTGCAATCCATCGTTTCACCATATCAATGGTATTTTTACCATCCCAACACAATTTTAAAAATTTTTTACTGCTGATTCTGTTTTTTAAAAAAATTTTTCTCTATGAAATATCGTTATCATCACCTAATCAGTTCTAAATTGCGCAATTACGTGTCGAATGCAGTTGGTTCCACGTCGATATCATTTTTTGTTCTCGAGATAATCGAGGCGCAAAATAATTCCGAACGCACATACGTACATACACACACACAAACGTCTACTGGAAAACGGTCGTATTCGACTCTAGGGACCTTAAAACGTGGATATATGTCAAAATTCGGGACAAAACAATATTAACATAGAAAATTATTTTAAAAATAAAATTCAATTAAATATTAAAAATTATTTTATTTTTTAATTATTCATTGAAACAGAATTTTCTATGTTAATTGTATTGAAAAGGAAAACACTGACCTTGTGCGTCAGATATTTCCGGAGAAGCCCAAAATCAGTCAATAAGGCTCTTTTTTTCTAACTCATTGACTCTATGTATCTTCTCTTCTTGTTTCCTCAAAGGGCGGAGTTTAACATGCGTGCGTTTAGGCCCGAAAACATGCAATGAGAGTAACAAGCGCAAACGCTCTGTCTCTCTCACACCAGTATCGTACGCCAAGGGTGTTCAATATTTTCACCGGTTTTAATTTTACCAACCTTTAGAGGTTGATAACTTTTTACCTGTTACAGGTAAGGTTACGAAGATGCGGACTTTTTTATGTAAAAACGTAGCCGCTACAACATTTATTTAAAACATTTTTTCATATTTATTATAGTTCTCGAAAAAAATGAGAACAAACGTGAAAAAATGCATAAAAAAGCGTTTAAAGGGTGATTTCAACCCTTGCCCAGTGTCGGAGCTCACTTTTTTCAGGGGAAACTAATTCTACATCCCCTACAATATATTCTATTAAAATTTTATCCATTTCAAGATTTCCCGATTTAAAATTTAATATGACTGGACTATAAACAAAGAGTTGCCTACAACCACCGCTTTTCGATGACCGCTTCCTGCATACGAGCTGCAAGATGTCATAAACCAGGCCTATCACTTTCCTATCGCGTAGACACTCTAGAGTTAGCAGTCCACGCCCTTCCAGATCACGAGGGAGGTATAGGCGTTGGACAAAAGATAGCGGGTAATGACTTCATGATGATTTTGTTGGAGCCTGATAATTTAGACTCCATATTCTTATAAGCCGGCACTTATACTATCTGCGAAGAGTATCTTTGATAACAAACACATCCTGTAAAAAGTTTGTGCCTGTCCAAGATATCGATATAACTCTCCAGCGTCGAGATGTTTTATGATGCTCCCGTTTGTGAGTTTGACATCATTACTCCAGTCCAGCGATCTTTCTTTTACTAGGTGGGCCACTGTCACTTGTGTAACCCAATCTTCATGCAGACTAGTATACTTGAACATCGGTTAGAAAGTTTTGTTCAATAAAAGAGAAAATTTGCCGTCACAATTTTGAAAAACCTAAATACATTGCGTAGATTTCATTATAAATTGTTTCACAAAGATTTGGTTGCTTTAAATAAAAAAATTCTTTGCAATCCAAGCAACATGGTTAGTATCTTTTTTCCTTGAGGAAAGAAATTTTCCAGTGAATACACTCGAATATATTGCATAAATACTGTTTTTTTCTTGTTAACTTTCCAGTTGGAAGTTATAGTAATGGGTCTGATTTTGCGAATCCCGAATTTTGACATATATCCACGTTTTAAGGTCCCTAGAGTCGAATACGACCGTTTTCCAGTAGACGTTTGTGTGTGTGTATGTACGTATGTGCGTTCGGAATTATTTTGCGCCTCGATTATCTCGAGAACAAAAAATGATATCGACGTGGAACCAACTGCATTCGACACGTAATTGCGCAATTTAGAACTGATTAGGTGATGATAACGATATTTCATAGAGAAAAATTTTTTTAAAAAACAGAATCAGCAGTAAAAAATTTTTAAAATTGTGTTGGGATGGTAAAAATACCATTGATATGGTGAAACGATGGATTGCAGGTTTCATGATATGTTGGATGTTGTCCTTTTCCTCCCTTTCCACGTCTAGTCATAATAAATTAATAAAAGTTATGTTGGTAGTAACCTCAAAACAAGACAGAGAGACTAGTACTGATGGTTGTTGAATAATTCACGAAGAGAATAAAGAGTGTGATGATGTCAGAGTCTTGGTCTGTTATCAATATTATTTAGTCACTTTAGAGTATCATTAGAGAAATTGTAATAATTTAGCGTATCTCTTTTATAATTCGCATTCACTTCATGTCTTTATATTGTTCTTGATAATTCGAAGAAACTTACACTTCATTTAGAAGTGTTCTAGAAGCAAGTATTATACTGTATAACATTGCTGACGAGATGGAATTGACGTTGACTCATCGATATGCGTGAAGGAGTTCTCGATTAGTTAAGTACCGTTTTTCGACATTTATTTCTATTTTGAAATAAGATTTATCAAAATAAAACGACAATAGCAGTACATCAATAGATATTTTCCCAATCCGAATAAAGAAAAAAGAGATGTAATTTTTTCAAAGAAATCTGTTGACAACGTATATTCACAACCGTTCTTCAATGTTCTTTTGTGGAGTTTCTCTATAGTTAATAACGCTCGTTTCCAAATTTTCTTGACCGATGACGTCCTTTTTCATATAGTTGAAATAAGAACTCATTTTCAAAATAGTTCGCCGCAGTTGAGCACAATTGTTATACTTGAGTAAATGAAGCTTCAAAAAATTTTATGAATGTAACATTTGGGGAAAAAATAAGAAATCAATAAATTTTACTCATAATTCAAAAACGTTTTACACAACTTACCTCAAAAGCTGATTGATACGCATGCAATTGATAGATCATTAGTTTATATGTTGACGAAATTAAAACTTTTATATTTCCGGTTTTAGCATAAACAATAGTTGTTTCTTGTAGCCCTTGTATGAGTCTTTTCGCTATGTTTCTTAATTGAAAATTAAGAAGTTTGATCTCATCCTGGAAATAAAGTACAGTCACGGTGAAAAATTTTTTTATCATATAAAGATTTTTATTTATACGATTCTAAAAGTAACTGATTTAATGCATGCCTCTTCACTCGTCACGAAATCTTTTTTTATGAATAGTTTAGCTTTTAGACACGTGACTTTTCCAAAGGCAATAAATTTCTTCAAACGATTTTCAAAATTGTTCATTGTTCGGACTTCGAGTCAGCCAGAATAAGAAAAATAACAAAGTTAGTGGACTGTGTTGCTAATTAATGAGGTTAGATGCTAGAAGATTCAATTTATAAATTTTCGAACACTCAAAGTATGGTTTTTTTGAGTTTTATTTAACAAAAATACTTAGCTTAAACACTAGAGAAAATCACTACTAATTGTTTTTGAGTTGGCTGAAATTAACTTTGATTTACACGATATTAACTGTCTGCAAAAAAATTTACACCAGAAATGTCAAACAGCGTGTAGCGACAGGTACACATTACAGAAAAGTTGTTTGGGTGTGTGCTATATGTATTGCTGTCCGTAAGGCACGATGACATCGACGCCAACTCAGCTTCACGCCCAAAAACACTATAACTGAATTTTCTGGATCACTGGCACGGTTGAGACTGGTTCTGGTGGTTCACGTTTGTTCGTGAAATCTTTACTGAGACGACTGCACTTACTTTTTACAACAAAACTGTGAGATTTCAAGAATATTTATAGAGGTGACTGCGTGATTAGCCTAGAGTTAGCATTAGCCAAATTTGATTATTTTATGACTAGCTCACTTTTGCCCCTCCAAGACAGACCAAGACAGACACCAATACTATTATTTTCCAAAGAAATCTCACAAGGAAACCGCACAAGGTGGTCACCGTCGTTTGAGCTGAGGCTTCTATATAATAATCTGCGTCGAAAATGATGAAGTACTTTTTTTTTCCGCGGAGCATCGTTTTAAAAGTATAAAAATAACACCTAAAGTTGATACTCTTCAAAGGTGATTTTTAATTTTTACAAATGTTTAAGTGAAATTTGCCAATACGACCTCATACTTCGGAAACATTATAAAAAAAGATAAAAAATACTTTTACTCACATATTTATCAAACTTAGGGATATAAATTTTTTTTTTATTAAAAAAAAAAAATCTGTTGTTTAAAAACTATCAATTATTTTTTAATGGGATCGATTTCTATCGAAAGAGCATAAAAAATTACGAGATAGCTGTTTTTGCAATGTTTGAAATAACATCGAAATTGATGCCAAAGAAAATATTCCATACTTTCCCAGATTTATATCAAAATAAATCGGACGTATCACATATGTGATGTTCATTGTAAAAACGTTCAATAAATACTGATTTTTCACATCATGCACAGTGGACTATTGGAATATTTTTGCATCCTGGAATTCCACAGTGAAAGTTACAGATATCTGTAAATGCAAAATCGTCTGGATTTTTGAATTCATTTGGTTCAATAAATATATGTCTACTTTTAAACCATAAATAACGGAGAGATTGATGCATCGCAGAGAAAAGAGTTGATTATGAGTCAGTGATTGTAATTTGATAATATTATTTCTTGAGTATAAATTTAAATCATCTCGTAATAAGACGCTGCCTGAAAAATGTCGTACGAAGTTTCTTCATGTGCTGAACCGAAAAATATCTCATGGTTAAGTTTGTCCAGTTGTCCCTTCAGGAATAATCATTATCTCATCTTCATATCTTATAATATAACACTTGAATTAAATTTCTTACCTGAAGTAAGATATCGTTGGTTGTATAGCGTAACTGTGGGTTGTCAGAGAAACTGATTGAACTGTACACTCTATGTTTTTTTTTCCTTTTAGAACTAAAGTTCACTCTGAATGTACTTGTAATTGGAAGACACTTTGAACAGAAATATATATGTTGTCTGAACCATGTGATTGAATTTTCGATTTTACATCGTTAATGAACACTCCTGATGTATGTTTAAATATTTTACGATCTTCAATTGGTTTTGATGATATGAACTCGTTAGTTTTATGGAAAACAATACGATAAGGTCTTTCAAATGATAATGCCCTCTACATTTGTGCGAAATTTGGTCGCAATGAAATAAGCCGTTTCGGAGATTAGCGCGTACAGACAGACAGACCATAGAAATTTTTATAGTCGTGTGGATGACTATTAATGAAAATTGAAATAAATACAAGAGCCGAAAATATCTATTCATCATAGTATTAAAGATAAATGCAAAAATAATGTTACAATTTCTTAAATCATTCAAATATGTCATATTCGTTAGAAATGCTAGTATTGAATAATCCGTATATTACGATTACAATAAAAAAATTTTCCTCAAAAATAGTTTGTCAGTGACTGTGATAAGAATTATATCTATGTTAGCCCACATGACTATACCAAAAAATAATATTTCATCTTATCATGAACTACTCAGTCTCTAATTACGCCGTAAATGTTATTTTTAAAATTGTAAAGAAAGGTATCTCGTAAATTTTTATACTCTCTCGATTGAAATTGGTCTCTTAAAATAAAAATTTTTAGTTCTTGTGTTACAGATTTTTTTCAAAAGGAAGAATTGTTTGTGTAACATCGATTGCTATGTTATATTAAGAATCACAAAGAGACATTTATTCTGCTCTTTCGATGGAAATTGGTCTCATGAAAAAATAATTTATAATTTCCTTGCTAGAAAAAAAAAAAGTTGTTTAAGTACTAATCATTAACCTTAATCCCGAAATTTGATCATCATTCATGTTCAATTCTCTTCACAATATATATTCAACAATTATCTTAAAAAGAATTGAAATGTACTTAGACAGTACATCCTTATGAATATACTTAATTTGTTTAATGTCAATAAATTTTAAATGTATTAGTTGTCTACTTCCTCAAAGTCTTTGAAATTTTATAACGTGCCAAACGAATCGAACATGTTTGGTAAAAAAATTCCATTCATTATCTAACTGATTTATTTATGTTAATTCTAAACTCAAATTAGGGCACATCAAACGTCCTATTTTTTTAAATTGATTCGATTCTGTCATATGAGTAAACTTTCTCTTCGAAATGTCATGATATTTTCACGATGCCAAGAATACCAAACCACCGTCAAAGGAGGTGAGCAATAAATACGCATTACAGGTTCCAAAACTGATGCTCACTAGGTGATACAAATGTGTTGAAGCTCCTATATTTTTATGCTTGTTAATGTCAGTAAATAAGTGAATTAAAATCTTAAAATCGGAATTCAAATGACAATGTTGTTCAATTCCTGTATTCTTAAAGAAAGCGGAAAGTGATGAGTTTCCTAAGAATAAAATACGTTCAAAACAATGAATTGTAGCCGTTGGTAAAAAAAGTTTACGCCTAAAATATAAGTCTTAGTGCGAGAAAAAGTGCAACCTGCCAGCTGAACTAGTTACCGTCCTAGCTTGTGCTCCGTCGAGCCTACCCGATCTGCTTGCATTATCCTACCTCTTCTTTCAATGCTCAATTAATTACAGCTCGTCCTCTCCAACCAAGCCAATGATAGGTGTCATACTATCGTGCTAGGCCTACCGACGCTGACTACAACGTGTTTGCAGCCACTAACACTTATATGACGCACTTAAGTACACGTACTCTGACTTCTATTTTAATAATATTAATTCTATATAATATAATATCAATTCTAGGCTGACTAATTAGCTCAATCCAAGCTCTAAATTGTCCACATAACTTCACTAAGCTCTACTATTATTAATCGGTTGTTGTTAACTTGAAGAATAGTATATTTTGTAACAATACGAGGAAAATCTCTGGCCCTCCGGGGCAAGTGGCAACACCTTTTTCACCTCCCAGCACTACTACTACTCACCAAGTCCACCTGAGAGAAGAATCACTGAGCTCTGTTATAGGCACAACAACTTCCTCGAGGTACACTCGGCATCATTAATGCCTGGTCCATCAAACACTTTGATACCATCCGAGCAATTATCGATGGAGTAGTTTTTCAAATAGAAATTCTACATCTAAATTAATGTAGAAACTTCATGATTAAATACCCTTTTAGATAGTCCAATAACAATAAAATATTCCGACTAAAAAATTTTTAAACCTTAATTTAAATAATAACAAGGAAATTTAAATAATAATAATTATAATTCAATTTGTTGAGAAAGTCTCAACTTGTGAATTAACCTAACCGTTTAAGGATAGGGATGATTGTGCCGGAACAGAGCAAACGGAAGTCAGGTTTTATAAAAAATAAAGTATCTTTATTTTAAGCACTAACAGGTGCACTAAGTATACTGACAAACTTGAGTTGTTAACTAGGAAGACTGAATGTCGCTCAAAATGACTGAATGTCTAATTTTAATTCTTGAATCTGAATTGAATGTCCAAAAAACTACCCAACTTGGTGTGTTCGGTATTATTGACCTCCCACACGAGCTCAGCACGCTTCTCAAGTTGAGCAAGAATGTGATTGTGCACGTGGCGTTAGCCTATCAATGCAATGCAAAATGAATTTGATGAAATGTCTTGAATTTACAATGAAATATCGTGAAATATTACTTGATTATAGATTTAGAATAAAGCCTGAATGTTTCTGATGATTTACAATAGCACTAGTACTGATGATTGACTCAAACTTGTAAAATTTGTTAAGAATGAATAAGAATGGCGTGTACACGTGAACGAGAACAGTAAAAGAATGGCGACAGGAACTTCATTAGTCAACAGGGACACTGAAAATTAGTCAAATGATTGACTAAATTAAGAATTATTGATTGTTTGGTCGATTGGTTATCGACCCAGTCCCAAGATGGCCGCCGAAGTTCCTGTCAGCTGGCAAATTCAAACTGAGAATTAATTAATTCTCAACACAATTATAAATTTAAGTTTATAATTACTATAATTAAACTAACATTAATAGTGACGATTATTTCATGATGACTGAAAAAGTAAGTTCAAATTATAATTATTATTATTTAAACTTATTATTATTATTTGAATTAAGGTTCAAAAATGTTTTAGTGGGGATAGTCTATTGTTATAGGGACTATCTGGAAGGGTATTTAATCATAAATTTTCTAAATGAATTTAGATGTTCAATCTCTATTTGACTACTCCATCGATAATTTTAGCCTATCTAACTATTGCCCCTCGTCAAACTAACGTGCTCTAGAGGCTTATATTTACAGTGTCGCGGGTATAAAGGTGGATTCTTCCTCGTGGGTATACCTGTTAACTCTGCCTTTATTATAACGGGACAGAGGTACGAGCTACCATCACCACTACCGCCTCATATGTCCACAAGCGAGACTCTGCCTTGATGTGGAGTCCTTTACAAGTGTGTGTGTATGTGTGGGAGAAAATGTGTCTTAATGGAGAGAATGTAATGATGAAAGAATGGCAAAAGAAAAATTATAATAGATACCAAGTATTATAGCAGAAACGGAAGAGATAAATAAATCAATTAATCAATTAAATAATGAGCAAATAAGATGAACATAATCTTTGAGCATACTTTGGCATGCGTCCTAAATATCAATAAATAGATTAATAAACAAATAGATCCAAACTATGTTCACGATTGCAGGCTGCCACCTCAGAAGGTCAGCTGATCCTTACCATATTGCTGAACCAATCAAGTAAGACAAGAACAAATATCAAAACATGCGGAAATTGAAAGCTAAAGCAGAGTAGTGAGGTTCTCTTGAGGCATGGATGATCTAGCGTGCTTCTACCCCCGGAGGGTTCTGAGCTGCCTTGTTGTCATGTCGTAAGTCTCTTAAGAAAGCATGTTGATGTTGAGTTCTTAATAACCCAAGCCACAGTCGTCGGCCAGTGCGGGGTGTGAGGATCTTGTCCACGGGAGTGGCTAGAGAATCGTACGCAGATCGCTTTCCGGGAGCCTGTCCTTTTCCCGAAAATATCATATGACGATACTGCGAAGGTTATTCGATCTTTCATATTTGATTGGTCGTGAACGAGGATTTACCCTTTGGTTTTCTAGTTTACAAAGGTGTTCCTCGAGGCGCTGACCGGCCTCTTTACTGTGGCTCCTGTGATGTAGGCAAGGGAATGTGCTGCCTAGCCTAGTTCAAGAAATACCTTGTGCTCCGAAATCAACTGGATGCTCGAGTAAACCCGATAAGGCACTGCGAATCCGTAAATGTTCAGTGAACCTTACCCGACCAAAAATACGCAGCCCCCCCCCCACCCCAACACTCCGGGCCAGCAACTGAAGTTGGACTCGTCGTGGTATATTGCAGGGCCTTGGGCTAGATGCGTGTATCCTCGTGCCTTTCTGAAGGCGCAAGAATATTACTTTCTAAGTATTGCCGTCACTAGAAGTAGAGCCATTTCCAGAGTAATGCCCAATAAAGCGAGGTACTCAAATGAAATGTCCTTTCCAGTACAGGGAAAGTCCACTCTTTTCAGTAGGTTATCACACATAATGTTCCAGCACAGTGGGCCAAGCACAGATCCCTGAGGGCACTTACGCGTGGCCACTTTTGTGACTGAGCCAGTTCCCCATGATAGGCTAACTGTACGGTCTGTAAGGTAATTTTACATTACTTTGTAGATATGTTTATCCTACCTTGTTCATCTGTGTCCATTTCTGGATGGTCATCGACTACGTGTACTGCCAGCAATCGCTCGACTGTTTCCTGAAAGTTCAAGGTTCCATTACCCGCTCCGATGTGAAGTGCATTCATGACTTTTTCAATTTGCATTTTATCGGCCGCAATTTTGTATACCACACCCTACTTTTCCTCGTTTTCGTGGGTTGTGACGAACTTTTTCATGCGCTGATATCGATGGCGCAGTCTATAGACATTACGCTTTAAACGGGACAAGTGGTTGTTCCACCAGGGATTCGCTTTCTTTGGTGCTTTTCGACGTGGCATGGGTTTTTCGCAGAGATCTGTTAAACCATTGTGAGAATGTCAGCGAATCCGTCAATGCTCACCGAAGAGTCTAACAATGATCCAGCGGAAAGTGTGCTTTCTAGCTCGGACATCAACTTACCGGAGGCTTCCCAATCAGCTGCTTCGACATTGACTACTCTCTTTCGACTGACAATTTGCTTCGGGACTGTGAAAGTTTCTGAGTTGCTACGATTATGTCGAAGTTCGATTCTTCTTTTGAGGAGTTGTATGTTGAACTGTGGCGCGAAGTCAAGCGAATTTTTCTCAGCAATAGAAAATAGATTCGAGTGCTGGAATGTGAGAAGGAATGAGGAGTGATCGCAAGAAATTGTAACTTATACCATTTTTAAATAAATACACTAATTTACTTATGTTTCATTGAACCAGTCGGCATTGGAATCTAAAATCACACTCACTTTGGTTCAGATAATTCACTTTTAATATGTCTGATTCTCACTCATGTCATTTCGCAAACTCACGTTTGACTCAAAATAATGGCACTTTGAGTTAGAGCAGATTGTTCAACTTATCATGACTATTTGAATAGTATTGAACTCACTCGAAAAGTAATTGATGCTCATAAACTCTTGTTTTCTCAAGTATAAACTCTTATCGAAAATAGGCGTTTTCTCTCCTTGAGATATATAATGCTACTGGTGTAAGTTCAAAAAGAATGGTTCGACTATCACCCTTAAAATTTGATTGGTCACTCAGTTAATTCTCATTGGCTAAGAAATTCTCTAGTTCATGGCGTCTCGGAAGGTGACTGGCTCCTTAAGTCACTAGATAGTAACTTGTATGTTAATGCGTGAAGTAGAAATTTAAAGGATAGATGCGGGGTTCTCAGAAATGTTCTACGACACTACCTAAAGAGTTTTTAGTAGTGCCGTGCCACAAGAAAGTTAACTCAGGGGGCCTAACCTAACCCAGAGAGGTTAGGAAATCTGTCAGTCTGTTGATCTCCTTCGAATTTCTTGAGAACTTCCAAACTAAATTCGATAAATAAATTTGCAAGCTTTTCTCCTCTTCTGTCAGAATCTGGTGACCACAGAGGATGTCGGGCGTTCGCATCCATACAGATAAGAACTTGCTTGCCTTTAAGAGTCGTCAAGACCTTTCTTAGACGTTCAGTGTGAACTTCAATTGGATCTTTGAATTGAAAGTAATGTGAGATAGCGTAAAATGAATAACCAAGCCCTTCAATGAAGGCATACGTACAGTGTGCATTACTAAATTTATTGATATTGAGCATTTTAAGAAGAGGATCAACTACGACAATAGCCGATTTAGGTTTTTACAGTGACAAGGGCTTGGCCAAATCGTCTTACTGCGTAACCTTGTGAACCAGCGTTCATGGAGTAGGCCTCTCGTAATAACAGTACATCTAGTAGCTTTTTTCTCACAAGTGCAAACGCTTCTTTATAGAATTAATGTTAAGATGAAGATTCAATTGAAGAAGACGAAGCTCGTCCATTATTTTAACAGCGACATTCTTTGCGATATTTGGGACAGCGTTTGACAACTTGGAGTCAGGACGGTACTTCTACCGTTTGTAAACTAGAAATCAAAGGGTGAATCCTCGTTTACGACCAATCAATTCTGAAAATAGAAGAACCTTCGCAGTATCGTCGTACAATATTTTCGGCAGAAGGATGGGCTTTCGGGAAGTAACTGTGGCGTTGGTTATTACGAACTTAATATTAACATGCTTTCTTAGGAGACTTACGACATGACAACAAAGCAGCTTAGACCCCTCCGGGAGTAGGGACACGCGAGATCATCCTTGCCTCAAGAGAACCTCACTACCCTGTTTCAGCTTTCAATCTCCGCGTGTTTTGATATTTGTTGTTGTCTCACTTGATTCGTCTATTCAGTGACATTTAGGAAGTATGCCGAAGTATACCTACAATATGCTGAAAGTATATATGTGTGCAAAAGGTATATTTAATTTTCGAATTGCCTCTTTACAATACAGCCATGTAGAATCAAATTCTGACATTATTAGTTGTTCGTCTTGAAATTTCTTCACTGCTATTTTTGCCAGTTTTAGAACTTCGACATATTCACCAATATCTTGCCAATCTTTCTTACTTAAATATTTTACATGTGCTCTATGTTGTTCGGAATTTAACAGCGGAGCCACCATCTCGTGTATTGAGTGCCACCGTGTAACAACATTTAACACCGATTTTGACAATGGTGGTTGCACATCCTTCAACGCATTCAGAAATGAATCTTTTTGAAATACTTTCATGCCATACGTGCGTTAGCAATTAATCCATTTATATTACGTTTTTCTTATACTATCGTCAATAGCCAATTGTAATGTATGCACGGCACATCGAATGGTGGCAATGAATTTATTACATTATCTTTAACGTTTCTATGGTCATTAGCAGCCTCTCCGATATGTGTCCTCATCACAAATAATTTGTCATCTTCGACCTCTTTAGCACATTCACTTTCAGTGACGTCAATCGTTCTTGAATTATATCAACTCCTTCATATGTTTCTTATGAACTATGTAATTTAATCATCATGCAGTGTTATCTACAGTAAATGAACAATATTCTTCATGCTTACATTATACTTCTCGGACACTGCTAGTATAATTTCTTTCAAATTTCCACTGGTATATTTCCCGAATAGAAAAATACTAATTTCTAGTATAATTGAAAAACATATGATCACAAATAAAGGACGTTCTATTCAAAAATGGTATTTTACTCGTATTTTTTGCGAAAATATGTTAAAAATAATTTTAACATAAAATTATAAAATTTAATTTAGAAGATGGGTAAGGAAAAAAATTGCAATAAAAGTACAATACCATATTTTGAAGAAAACAAATATATTAATAATGTGAAGTGAAAAGAATAATTGGTAAATGTAATCATGATTAGACAAGAATAAGTGCAGCCAGTAATTGTACATGTTGTCTTGGTTCCTTCATCATCATAATCAAAAATATCTGAATCCAACTTTCCGGGCAACCACCTATCCTCTTAGTTACTTTTTGTGATGATTCCATTTCGCACTTTCAAAAATACTCAGCACAACACAAGAAATGACACAAAATTATATTACGGATTACTTCACTCACGATTCTCAAAAAGAGAGGAAATAAATAAGTCGTCTGAGTATTTTTTTTTTATATTACAAAGATCATTGCACAATGTATTTTATAATACAAAGATCATTGCTATACAATTTCTAATAAGGGATACAACTATTACGGAGCGAGCATAGCTCTTTAAGCGTGAGGACTGATTCTAGATCTCGATCCGAGATGAAAAGAAAAGGCGTACTGCAGGTAGATGATAAAGTCAAAATATCTCTAGTAATGGGCAAATCAAAAATCACACCTATCATTTTTCTCGTACTGTAGAATATCTATTTAAAATTTGTATCCAAAGTATATTTTCCTACGATTGATTTTAACTTCAATATAAATGAATGATCTATAAGCATCATCAATAGTTAATTAATTGGTTTATGAAGTTACTACGGTTGATTAGGCTTTTTCATTAAATAAATTCATCTTTACAGTTTTCAAAACAGAACCTGTATGTCTTTTACACTAACAAATAACTAGCAAATTAATAGAAAATAAAAAGACTAGTATATTTAGCTATCGGTCATGAAAGTGATAGCTTTTTACTGCATGAATTGTGAAAGAAAGACAGAATTTGTAAAGAATTTTTTCACTACTGATTGTTATCATAATACAAGTAGAAATAACTTGAATGATTCTAATTCTTTCCAATCAAAAAAAAAAAATGTGAAAGCTATCAGTTCAATTATTATTTATCGATTGAAAATGTCATCTCGTCCGAGCGCTTTTGTTTGAAAATTCACCCCACAAACAATTAATATCTTTTAGTAGTTTAATATATCATTATCATTAAAGTTACCAGGACTTCAACATTCAATTGAAAAATAAAACTTCAAATTTATGCCAATTCGTTTTAACTTCGCAGTGGGAAGTCATAGTAATGGGTCCTTTTTTGCGAATCCCGAATTTTGACATATCTGCACGTTTTAAGGTCCCCAGAGTCTAATTGTCAATGATATGGAATTGTGTCTATAACAATCGAAAATTTTTACTAACAAATGATTATTGATTATAGTAATAATTTGCCAAATTTTGATGATGTTCTATCTTTAAAATACTGCATAAGCATTTATGATTTGAAGAAATTTACAAATATTTCAGTGAATAAATATTTTTTTCTGTAAATAAGATGAAAATGATTTTTAAAAAATCCTTAGTTTTTCATTATCAATTGAAAGCAAAAAGAGTCTATTCCATTCAATAAATGACTTGGCATTCCATGTGATTTCAATAATTTTTGGTATCCAAACATTCCAATAGTATATCACATATGAATGTTGTTATATCAGAGTCACTTAGGACGTGGACTTGGCGCAAATTTTACCGACATCTGGTAAAGTCGGTTTTGGGTAGGATTCAGTTATTTTTGTAGATTAAATCGAGTAAAACGCGAAGTTAGCCGCGTCTTTTTTCCATAATCTTTTCAAGCTAGTAACGTACTATTGACTTATGAAATTTAAGTTAATTTCAAATAACAAAAAAAAATTATCTTAAAAATCAAAAAACTATGGAACTTGGCCCAATTTCGCTTTAAAGTCTGTCTAATCCAGTTTTAAATATCCTTATATACGAAGAACTGTAATATATGGAACTGTTCAGAAAATGTTAAAAAATGGGCCAAGTTCCATAGATTTGTGATTTTAAAGATATTTTTTTTTGTTATTTGAAATTAACTTAAATTTCATAAGTCAATAGTACGTTACTAGCTTGAAAAGATTATGGAAAAAAGACGCGGCTAACTTCGCGTTTTACTTGATTCCATATATTTTTGTGATCGTACCTTTTTCCCATTTATACTAATTTTACTTGAATGTGGACTTGACGCGAATTTTTACAGGCATTCGTAGATGCCTGTTTGTTCGGATTTTACTCCTTTTTGAAGTGAAAACTTCTTTAGGCGCATTGGAATAATTTTTAGTAGGAGACAAACTTGTAAGTTCACATCAACGAACCATCAGCATTACCGATATGGTAACGTTAATAGTATGTCTATAGCTATAAATTATAATTATTACAAATTATAAATTTTCAGTTCTTCATACTAAAATTTATTCAAAAATTCAAATAAACTATTGTTATATAAAAGTTTTAAGTTTCACTTCTATCACTAGTCCCTATGATTGCATGAAATTTCTTCTTTAAACTTACTGTATGATTGCTATGACGATAACAATTTAATTTTATTTGAATATTTTTTTTTTTTTAATTTCTAAGAATCGAAATTTTTGGCCCAGACACATTAATAAAAAAAGTTACCCCACGAATACATTTCTGAAAAAGATTAGTAACATTGATAGAAGATCGGATTGTACAAATTATTCTCTGGATAAATTGGAATTTTATATGCATTCATAGAATTTTTCTGCAAGAAACATGTTTTTATAAAAACATAATTTATAACTATTTCAGCTATTTCCTATGCTACATAGGTGTATTTTTTGCTTTTCTATTATTCTGCAGAGCTTTTTTTTTTATTTCTTTAAGACAGAAAAAAGTTTAACATAAAAAAATCAATAATACGCGTATTACTTTGTTATAATCATTCAACAAACAATTATTTCTTCATTTAATTGTTGAAAACATTTTTCTATCAATAATTCCTAAAAAAATTCATTTAAATCGATATGCAACACGCAGGAAACGTTCTTTATTTTTTAAAACATAGATGTCTCTTTGTCAGGCAAGAAAGAAGAAAACATTACGAAGTTAAGGTAAAAGAGAGTGATAACAATACATAAGGCAAGAAAGTGGGCACTGTAGGAACTCCAACGTGAAAATGAGTGACAAAAAATACATTCAGTAAGAGATAACACATGATAGAACGCTCGATGAAGTAGAGGGGAAAAGTAAGCGAAAAAATCTTAAATAGCAGAAATATCGTTGTTAGGGGCGTCGCTTATTTATAACTTCGTCAATAATTAACGGAAAATGCTCGTTTAACGTTCGATCGGAAGCTTATGACATAAGATAATTACCTATTAAATAAGTAGTAATTATAAAGATATTTGCATATAAAGATGCGTTGATTACGTCACACAAAATTTTTCGTGTATAGAGTAGTCGGTTGCCTCGGCGCTCATGGGGGAAAGAGTGCACTAGTGAGAAACAGAGAGAAAAAGAGAAAGAAGGTTAATATGCACTTGGCGCCGAGTTCTACCGCTACTCTAGACCTATGTACGATTACCAACTTGAAAAATTTGAAAATGTAAATTTCTGGCTGTAGACAAAATATAATATGGCGAATAGAATATTTTTCTGATATGTAGTCTATTGATGTAGAGTTGCCAACTCAAGAAATGTGAGAATCTTGACTTTTGTTGAATCTTTCTAATAAATGGATTAAAAATCATGATTAATGCTGCAAATAAGAGCTCATAGATGATTTGTATGGCAAATCTATTGATGAATTATGCGTATGTGCTGTACTTTAAAAGTTAATAGAAAAAATAGAATTGAAAGAAAAGGGGGAGGGTAAAATTTCTTGTATAGAGTGTCCGCTGTTGCGCGCTGTCATAAGGAAGTGCGAGAGAGAGATAATGTGAAAAAGAGTGAGAATCAGAAAGTGGGACGTGGACTTGGCGCGAGTGACGAGCAGATCACTCTTGATTTGAATTCTTCTAACGCACAGTTTTTTCTTTTACTGAATAAAAGCTAACTATATCGGATAGATAAAAACACACTTATTTCGTTTATAACAATTCCATTCGCGCAGCGTATGATTTCACACCCACTTTTTGAATTTTGGAGCTTTAGCCACGGATTTCCATTATATGTGATAGATAGGAAAAAAGTCATTCTTACTTTCTCGTCAAAAATTGAATCCTTAACAACTTTTATTGAAATTTTTTTTCGTATCTATCATAGATCCGAAGATATACCGATTAGGTACATTTTTATACGTTTTTACCCTTCCGCCCTTATAAGGGTAGCTCGATTTTAATCTACATAGATGCGTTCTTTGGGTAATTTTTTCCTTTAAACACTGAAATGCAATGAATTCTGCACGACACTTCTAAAATTAATCCATTTTACTCAGTTGACTCAGCTGCAACTCTAAAAAGTGTTGCTTGAGTTCGAGTGATATCGTGAACAATATTTTGTTTACACAAAATGACTATCCTTATAAAGTATCAATCGAAAAGTAGAGAAAAAAAAATAGCTAGTAAAGATACTTCTAGTCATCACTAAAAAGTTTATTAGCAACTTGATATTGTTTCTTAATAGTTAATATTATTAAAAGCGATTAAATACTGTTGATAAAAATTTTTTATACTAATTTGCATCAGATCGTAATTAGATAACCATATTGAATGAAAACAATATCATTATTATCATTAAAATATATTGTCAAAAGCAAATTTTCATTACCTATTTATATTTGGTGTTACTTTAAATAATGAAACATTACGCGTAAGAGTTAACTACATTGTCTTGCATGACAATTGATGTGCTAATATGATTTCTTATACATCGTAAATGAGGTCTTATGCGAGTGGGGGAAACATTTTTACATTACTTTGTCGCAAATTAAAATTAATAGCCTCAAGTTCCATCATAACAGAGATTTTACTCTGTTTAAATCAATGTGGGATATCGTAAATTTTTACAATTTCTGTTACCTCGAAAACTTATTATATGAGCATTCTTAGCCATTCCAGAAGATTTTGACTTGAAAACCGTAGTCCTTAGTAGTTAACAATCATTGTCGAAAAAAGTGTGTAAATATTTGTTAACAAAGTTGCTTTTCATTGTATTTGATTGCGAATAATGGTATATTATAGGTTTTCATATAATTATCTTGGTATTATTGAGTGCAGATGGCTGTAGAAAATTATTTTTTGAAGTATTCAACTGCATTCATTTATTTGTATTAAAAGACTAACTGAAAATTACTGATTTAATATTGCAATTAGATTACTCAAATAATAAGTGTATTTTCATAGAAAAGTCTTAACGTTAATTATTGTTAAGTAGATAAAACGAAAAACCGAACGATTTATGATTTATCAATAAAAGATGTATTTCCACTTTGTACTCTATCTCTTATCATGTAATCGTAAAAAGGAAAAGAAAAATTATAGTAATAATTTTGTACATCCAATCGTTTTTATTGTATAAAAAAAGCAATAGAGAAAAAAACATCCCACTGGAAAGGAGAGACTCCACTTCTTCTACTTGACGCACTAATTCAACTAATAGAAAGAGAAAAGTGAGTCTTATATCTATCTTACGTTCACTTGTAGTAGTGATAGATTATTAATAAAAATAATAAAATGACTTTTCAAGGTAGAGGCCATGGTTAGGCTCTTTGATCTTTCTCACTTATTTCTGGAAGTTATTTTTCTTGGCGCTTCGATCCCAAAACACTAAAAAAACGTAGGAAATAGTTACAAATCAATAATCAAATATAGTAAAAATTGAAAAAAAAAATTACAGAATTTATTACATTATGGTTAAGAATGGATGACATCGGGAGTAAAACTGTCCTGCTATTCAAGATTTTGCCAATATTTTATTCTTGTTCATGTAATAAAGCGTTTATATTATACGAGAAAAACTAACTGAGTAGGCATACACATTTATAGGAATCATCGGTTTACGGAGCATTAGTACTATTTACTTGAACTTCATGACGAGATTGAAAGTAGGAAAGTAGTAAAGAAAACACTATGGCCAGAACCGACCGTTCATTTGTCATATTCAATCCTTAATACATTGAATACATACAATTTTTCGATTGTAAGAACCGAGGTGCTCATATTTTCTTCGAAGATGCTCGTCGACGCCAGACTACTGGTGCTGATGACGTTCATGACCGCGCCTTCGTAGCTTGGCATGACTGGCACCTTCGATCCAAGCACTTGCCATCGCATCCACGGCACTTGTGTCGTTAAAGAGACCTCGAGATCTCAACTCTTTGTTGTCAATTGCGCCTCTTGCTTTGCCACACACGAGGTGGATGATAGCAACACCACCATCGGCACGTATACCAGCGACGACCAAGGCCCAAGTTGATGATGGCTCGTGGTAACGACCCTGTCTGCCTTCTTGTAACTACTTGGATACCTCTCGTCGCATCTCAGGGAGGCCAGGGCCAACATGCCCGATTCAAGATGGCGACATCGCCCACGTTTTGGTATTCCACTTTGTGTCGGCTCGCTTTGATTAAAACAAGCCCGTATTTTTCTAACAAACACACTAATTGTTTCTAATCTACTTGGCAAAATATTCAATCTTGAAAAAATAATTTTTAGAATCACGAATGTTTTTCCACGTTTTCCGACAGTTCTTGATTTTTTTAATATCTTTATCTTGATTTATTCCTCCAGTTTGTGCGTTATAAAACGGCCCAAATAATAAAAAGATATTTGGGAAATAAATATTGTAAGGTAGTGATAATATAGAAAGAAACAATATCTTTCAGTGACAATTACATTGCACACAATTATTTATTTTATCTTATATTTATAATATTAATATTTTCTCTTATTCATATTTATTTATATATTTCAGCTAATTTTATGTTAATGTTATTATCGAGTAAACGAAACAGAACAATATTTAATATAAAATAATAAACTATGGTATGTGACGCGAGAGTGCGAGTAAATTGGTCTCCTTGCTCCCGTTTTTTGTATATTAATGTCCAATTTTATGGTCTTGACGCATTTAAGACGCGTGGACGAAAGAGGAGAAGAAAAGGCGAGGAAAAATTGTCTTTAGGTTATTTATGATTGCCAACGTCAAAATAATGACGTGTTTTTCGAGCAGTCAACGAAGAGAAAAAGTAGAGAAGGAAGAAAGAATGGAACACTCGACAACGAAAGGTACTTTTATTCGTCAGCTACCTAACGTAATTTAACGTTGCTCGTACTTATTTCCCGTGACATTTCTCTTCCGTTATAATACGACATCCTCAATTCAATATTCGATCCATCCACTTCTATTCTTCGTTCCTCTTGTATTTTATTATCTTTACTCTATGTTCTTTATTACAATTATTATAATCAATCTCGCCTTTTTCCCTCTCCCTTCCTCTCTTAGTCTGATTCTGTCTTATAGCAATTGAATGCCGTGCTAATTACGCCGATGATGATAATTAATTATCACTCAGGCTTTAAGAAGGCTATGTCACCCGTACTGCTCCGACCTGTTTTATTTATTTTATTAATTAAACCACAATATAACAATGAGGATAAAATTTTATGACGATTTTTTTTTTGTGTTAGTTGTTAGAATTATTTTTTTTATTAATACTTTTAGTGAATTTATTAAATGTGTAATTTATTTTAATCTTGTTTCTCCATATAGGAGTTTACTTCTAAGCCTGCTCTCGTTTATTTCTACTCACTACGTACTACAAATTCTAGAATAGAGATTTATTTATATAATACAATATTATCTATATTTGAAGCTAGATTCCAAAAAAGGAACTGTCCTTATGGAAAATAATGCGGATATCGGAAAGAGGAATTATAAGGGAGAGCTTTGAATGTCTTCGCACTTTTTTTTACAAGTGTATAGACGTATATATATATATATCTTTCATTTCCATTCACTGTATGCTCGAACTTAGTCGTCGAATTATCAAATTATCTTGGTTTTCTTTTCTTCTTTAACTCTTTCTACCTTACCTTGAAAAGGGATTGACGACTTGTACGTGTCGCTTTTTGATATTCTCATTGACGTTGGCATTTATTTTACCGCATCCTTGCTGCCATGAAACAACTGAAGACGATGAGATGGTGTGCAAAGATAAAATGTGAATCGAGTACGTTTACACTTTATCGAACACGTTGAGACAAATTCAACGGAATTTAGTTTCAACCTTTGGCTTCTGAGTTTAGTAAAAAACAGCTGGAAGGTGTCGACTGCAGCAATAAATGTGATTTTTTTTATTATCTGAGAAAATTTTTCGTCTTGTTGTTGTTTTTGTCGTCGTCGTCATCGCCGTGGACGACGAGAGAGTAACAGCATCTGATAAGTACACGACCTTTTGTGCTTCCTCTCAACGAGTTCTCGAGGCCATTAGCGCCATTAGCTACTATCAGTTCTTCCCTTATGACGCACAAGAAAACCATCCGATCGGATTTTGTGCCCATTCCAAAATGCACTGAATAGTCGTTGGAGATATGTGCCAGCCAAACATCCAGGAAAGAGGGTAGGTTAGTAAAAATTTATGGAGAAGGCATCGTCCGATAATAGTTAACAGCTGTAATGTAAACTGTAAGATTTCAAAATGCAAAAATATCATGATTATCCGTTGTTTCTGGTGTAAAAAATCATTATGAATAGAAAATTTTTTAACCAATATCACAAATGTGAGTCATAAAATGATTAGATTGATCATTGCACTCGGAAATATAATAAATGTATGTTTCGTTTATTTTATTTGAGGACCCATTAGGCGTGCCAGATTTTTGATCAAAGCAAAGTGGAAAATTAGAGGAAAATTTTCATGTATCTCAGTATCAACAACGAGAAAGATCTCAATTTTTAGCGATATAAAGCGATAATTTCATTTATTACGCTAAGAATCGTTTTATCTATTTGCTTTGTCATAATCGACAAAGATAGAGATATCAATTGTGGACTTTATAGAAAAAAATTTGATTGCTTTATTAATATATAAATTAGAAAACAATAGGAAAAAAGAACATTTGTGTCACAGTCATGGAAGGATTAGTATGAAGTTAAGAAAAATGCCAAAACGAGCTGATGTTCTGCATTAAGTTGTAAAAGCAAGTGATACAATACGACATAAACATGAAGTTATTAAACATGGACGGGAAGTAACTCAACGAGCTATAAACGAAATGTTTAAGCCTGTCCTAAATCCTTTACAACAATTCGTAGATAAAACAAACCGATGGAAACAGAAAAATTTGATGTAAATAAAGAAGAGGTAATCAAAAAGATTCTGTAGAAGGAGCTGCAAGCTTTCAAACAACACATGATGGTACTTTCGATTATGATGTAGATAATAGTACAATTACTGATGATAAATCTTTCACTACTGCTCCTTATCAAAGTCCGCCGATCAAAGCGTTACCTGCAGTATCACATTTGAAGAAATTCGATTCAAAACATTAAGTGAAGGAATTGAATACAAAGTTCGGTGCAAGAAAATTAAAAAATAAACTGATGATTGATAACTCTAAAGATTCGATGATAAATTTGTTTAAATTGGTAATATAAAATATGAAAGTACTCCTGGTCTTGTGGAATTGCTGTTTATGGAATCGCTTAATTAAGATATAACAACAGAAAGTGACGAGAAAACTTACAGTTAAATTTTAAAAAGCACTTACGACGCCGATCATAAACATTATCATTTTGATAGAAGTCTCAGAGAGAATAAATATTCAAAAAAGTATCAAATTATTATCAGCAGATATTAACCGAAAAGTGATAAAGGTTTGCCAAAATATATGATAAATCATAATCGACCTCTGAACTATATTTATTGGGATGATCCCAATGAACTTGTTGATCGATTGTATCTATTTAGCCATAATAATGAAATAATGTCAATTATCAAAGAACTACGTAAAGGTAGAAGTATGTATTGATCAGACGCTTAATATCATTATTCATTGATCAATTATCTCTTGAAGAGAGAGGATGAGCGTAGACACTTTTAGACGTCAATTGAACAATGATTCACGGTAAAGTGCTGTCCGTGGTCCACCTGGTGATGGATTTAAATTAACAATTAATAAACAATACAATATGATTAATAAAAGATTGTACAACCTTGCTGATCCAGTAGATATAAATGATGCTGTATCATTGGAAGTTGTTAAAAATAATATCAGTATTACAATGGCATCTTTAACACAAAAGATATAAAATCTCCAAGCAAAACTTAAAAATATCAGTAAGCAAGTAAAACAGCAATTGGAATCATCACAAGCAGCACAACAAAATTTGAATGCTGAATTGGATAAAGTAAATGAATTTTAGCAATTTGATCGATTGAATACGTTCAAAAAGATACATAGAAGACATACCGACATTATAAAACAGCTGGAGGAGAGCGTTCAGAAAGAATTGGAAAAAAGACCTGAAGCCTAGTTGCTATGAACGAGGAAAAGAGACAAATTGCAGAAGTGCTTCGTAGACCAGTGAGAAGGAATTATCAACGACGACATACGATATCCGTGGTTAAACAAACCGATGAACTTATAATTTCCAATAGATTCTGATACACAATGCATTGGAATAGATAAAAACATAAGGGTTTATAAGAAGACCAAAAATTGTCTTATAACCACTCAATAAGAATTAATCAAAATTTATGAGAGTAAAAAAACTTTTGGTAAATTTTAAGAATATATGTAAGAATGAATAAGAACAATGTAATAAGTTTTCAATGAGAAATTATTGGGAACTTATATTTTTTAATTTCTGAATCAATTTTATAAGAATGTATCTGAAAAATATTACAAGATGCAATAAAAATCTATTGATGTAAGGGATAATTTTTCTTTCTATCCAGTGTTATAAGATTTTGCAGGAACGAATACCATAAGACTTTATAATAAGCAATAAACAAATAAGATTTCTCAATTTCTAAGTTAATTTATAAAAAACTGTTAGACCATTTTAAATAAGATCCTATAAGAATTTATGAGTAAGTGACACCGTTCGATTTCCCATTCGAATGTATAGGATTCTATAAAATTAAATATTATCAGATTGAATAAGGACTTATTGGTAATTAATTTTCATCAACATATCAACTATTTTATAAGAAACTATAGGACCGTGTCTCATAAGAACGTTTATGAATTCATCAAAGCGATCAGAATATTCTCAAAAATTTCTTATACATTCTGATAAATAACGATACAAAAGTTTCTTAAAGATTCTTATTATGTTATAAGAATAAATCGGAAAATTGCATCAGAAATATCATTTGTTTTAGAAGAATTTATCAGAAAATGTCTTATAGATACTTATAAAAAGTGTGATATTTCTGATGCAAGTATCCGATTCATTCTTATAAAATTTTTCTTTATAAGATTTTCTTGGAATGTTTAACCAGGGATACATCGTCTCGATGAGACTTGGCAAGCTGATCTTGTTGATATGACTGCATATACATCCTTTAATGAAGGATATCAATATATCACCAAATTTGGCTATCACAAATAGTTCATTTGGCGTTGTAAAATATCTGATTTCGTTAATTAATTCACCATCTTCAACATTATTAAACTTGCACGCTAAAGACAATTTCACTTTTATGCTGCCATTGTTGTCAATCATTTTTCACAAAGAATTATTCCTACATCATCAAAAAAATTGTGCATGGTTTGTTAAGAAATAAATTTTTTAGTCAATGAATTTAAAATTAAGATGTTTAACTGCATTCGCATTTTTTCACCAACTGTCATATTTTTTCGTAATTGCCTTTTTAATGTAGCAATATTTCTTTCTCTAATCCCTAACCACTTGTTCACTACTTCATCCTTACTTGGTCTATTCAATGATGAAAGAAGCACATAAGCTTTTCCCATCAATTTAATAAAATTTTTCATCACAATTATCTATTGTCACTTAATTATTAAAATTTATGTGTTCACTGTTACTATGTGACATCTAAAATAACAATGATAAGAAAAAGCTGGTTGACATGTATTTATTTATGTGTGTGTGATATATTACCTTCTCAATGTCACTTTATTCCGATATTATTTTTTTTCTGTGATGTTCTTTCTTAGAAACTATTTCATAGCTTTTGAAAGTGTTATCACATATGATAAATAAAACTACCCCTAACCGCCATCTGCATAACCGTTTAAAGTGACGTCATTTCTTAGATACACTGTCAGCTCGATAAAGATATCGATATCGTAGAAAAATTGCATATGTGATTTATTCAATAAGTGAATAAAATGAAAAGAAAATAATTATTATTGAGTGAATAAAAATGAAGAAAAAAATTCTTTATATAATCGACATGGATGGATTCATGGTGAAGAAAGAGTTCAAGTGTGACGAATTTGGTTACATCAATGCTTTAATTAAAAACGTAAACTCATCATTATATAAAATTGGTCATCTTAAATATTTATCACAAGAAGATCAAAAAACTGCAGCAGTTTGTTATCATTACGTTCATGGAATGTTGTTTTGTTTTTTAACTGTTATTAAAAATTGGTAAGGTAGCGAAAGAAAAAAGAATGCTAATTGCTTATAGAAGTCGTAGTTTTGAATTGAATAAAATTCAAAAATTGAACATTGAGAATTACATTAACCTGGAGTAATTTGAATGCCCAAAATTTAAAAGGATCAGACAATACATGGAGCAAGAGGATCAAGAAATTCATGAGTATGCAGAATCTTTGTCATACGGACGACATCATGACCTAAAAATCGCTGAAAAGCATGTCTTCTTCAAGAGAGAAAATTTTTTGTTTTTCATGTTTTAACAGATATGTATAAAAAATAAAAATCATTAAATATATGTTATATATTACACAAATGATAACAGAATTAGAACCTTTAAAAAAATAATGTAAGGTTTTGTGATAATAAATTTGAATACATTTTGGAGAAAATTTTTGATTGTAAATCTACCTACAGGACTGAAATAATATACATAATTTTTGAATTCATTTGACCATTTTTATTACATAAAAGAGAAAAATATCATACTCCAGTTATTTTAATGATTAAAATAATGATTATTACACTTGAAATTCTATATGTTTATTTGAACATGAGATCTTTACTATAAAATCTGAAAAAAATATCATTTTATATCGCTGAAACAAAATGTCAATAAAAAAATTAAATACCTAACTATTAGCGGTGAAAGATACATTCTATTAATCTCAAGTATACCTAAATGGACTAATCGAATTAGCAGCTTAATTTCTATTTTATAATCAAACAACATGAGAAAAAATTAGGTTAAATTGTCAAATGCAATAATCTTTTATTCAAATAATATTCTAAGTATTCTTTGAACTTATCAAAACTTTCATATATTAAAACATGCTCCTTGAATAGCAAATCTGTGTTAATAGAGTTTTAAATTTTGCTACTTGAAATCATAACCGATTACACACTGCTATCATCATCAATATCAGAATATATATAAAAATAATAATCATACTTGTCAATTTCAATATCTTCGCTTTTATTCTCACTCTCATTTTCATTATTGTCATTCTTATCAATGTTCACGATAAGAAACACATTATCGTTCTCATCATCATCAATGTCCGCACTGCTTATATCACTCTCTAATCCACTGTCATATTCACTTTCTTCTTCTTCTTCATTATTAAAAAATAAGAGGAAATCATTTTCATCCAACTCCTCTGCTACTACTGGTAGGAGGACATTTGTCAGCTCGATGTCATCGTACAAGAGTTTGCAAATTGTTTCATTTAAACACAAAAATCTTGTTTGATCACGCATTTGAGATCCATCGTGTTCAAATGCATACTCAATTGTTTTCTCCATTTTTAGTGTTGCCTCTTTGTTTTACTTACTAGACTATATGATATTTTATCTTTGTTCTCATTATTGTGGGTGAAGGCACTCGCATGACAACAAAACACACGTAGTTAAACAGCATATTTGATCATGATATTTCAAAATGTGTTTACATGTAAATTTATGTAAGTATGGATGTAAGTCATGAATAATTGCAAGAATAATATAACTATATCTTATTAAAGTAATAAATAAATAATTATTCAAATTTAAATCAATCAACTAATAGATAAAGAAAGTAAAATGAAGGCTTTGCTCAATTATTCGTGTATGTATTGATTGTTATTCATTTTAAAAACAATTGACATCTATTTTACATTATATATAAACTATCTCACATTCAATTTCAAATGTCTTATATTTAATAATAAATTTTTTGGGCATTTGTCCGACGTCATAAACAAGTTTAAACTTGTCCGCGCATGCCCTAAACTTGGAGAGCATATTTATGATATTAAAGTCGAAACCTAAAATAATTTTCTTCAATTCTAAATGATCTTTTGTCATTTTTTTTGATAAGTGCGCTATTCTAAAGTGTATGAAATGAAAGTGTTTGTAGACTTCAGGAGATTCTATACGCACAATAAACAGATTACAGCGAAAGTAATTGAAATACTATTGTAAAATAATCCAACATTCGATTATTCACCCTGCTTAAACAATCCTTTTAGGAGAAGGAAGTTCAATAGGAAAATTGCATCGAACATTTTTCTATTGAATCCTGTTGAACGTTTTTGTTTTTCCTACAGAAATCGCTTAAATCCTTTTCAGTTGTCCTATAAAAATGCGCTGAATCCTATTGAAGTTTTTTTTTTCCTATATAAATCGCTTGAATCCTATTCAGATGTCCTATTAAAATACGCTGAATCCAATTCAACTTCCCAATAGGATTTGATACTATTCAATTGGCATATTGTTTTCTCGAAATGTCCTATAGAAAAATGCAAAATCCAATTCAATTCTTTAACAGGATTTTAGTGAATTTAATAGGACTTGTAAGATTACAATTTCTTCATTGAAAAAAGGCAATTCCTCTTCGATGATTTAATAGGATTTTGAAAAAATTCAATAGAAATATTGTTGTCTCAGAATTTTCTATAATATTAAAAGTAAACCTATTGAACGATTCAATAGGATCTTATGAACACAAAAAAAAATTTTTTTAAACCAAAGGAAATTTCAATTTGCTCTAGAGGTTCTTTGTTTATACGAATTTGTTGTTTTAATATACACCTGGTGTTCCGACTTCGAGTCGGCCGGACGAGCAAACGAAAAACTAGTGGACTGTAATAACTAAGAGCAGAATGAAGAAAAAGGTTGGATGCTAGAAGGTTCCTTAAAATAGTTTATTAACACCAAATTGTATGGGTTTTATAGATTTTATTAACCAATAACACTTAACTTAAACAATAGAAATTAATAATCACTGAGTTTATGTGAGTTGACTGTACATTACTTGTTCATACACTTTTGAATTGTCTGATGGTTGTTTTTTCACTAAAAAACGTCTCAAAACAGTGAATAGCAACATTCACGGTATACACCAGAGTTGTTCGGGTGTGCGATGTATATGTGAATGTCCGTGAGGCACTATGGCGTCGACGCCAGTTCAGCTTCGCGCCCAAAGACACTACAACTGACTGTACTGGGCCACTGGCACTGATGAGAGTAATGATGATGATTCACTTTTGTTCGTGAGAGTTGTCTGAGTCTACTTGACTGTATTTGGTACTACCAAAGGTGAGCTGACTGCACAAAACCGCGATTTGACTGCGAACAATTATACAGAGATGACCGCGTGATTTGCCTGGAGCTAACTGACGCCACAAGTGCTCAACCGCGTGCTTGTTGGCGTCACTAGGGCCGTAGAGTTGCCTTCTGGGCCATGAGGGAAATACTCCCCGATGATTGGTCCAGTGAGTTGACTGACGCGCCGGTGGACAAGTCCGGCATTAACAATTTTTGAATATTTCCCGACTCACTGACTTGGGCCCCTCCAAGTCAGAACACCTGGAATAAAATTTATTAGAAACTTTGTCCGAAAAAATCCTGCTAATGGTGAGATTCAATCCTGGCATCCTCGGGTCCACAGTCCAGTACGCTGCCGACTGCGCTATTCTAAAACATGGAAACATGACTTTCGCCTAATCTATTTGGATTAAAAATTTAAAATAATTTGAACGTTAATTAAGTTTGTATTCTAGCAAGTATTTTTAAAGCTGAAAGAAAAAATAATTGTCATTGGTAAAGATATGACAGGTAGAACTCAAAAATTATATATTTATCCCAATTTCCCATGATAGGATTTTACACTATTCAAAAGGATAACGTTAAACAATTTCTATAGAAAATTGATGGATTCGAACTGAAACACGATTGAGAAATTATTCAAATTATTAGTCAAACCTCCATAAGATTCTGCATTATTTAATAGGTTTGACATCTCCAACATCCAATAGAGAAATACGGCGTGATAAATTTTGTTCATCATACATTAAACCTCAATAGGATGTTAAAAATGTCAAACATATTAAATAATGCAGAGTCCTATGCAGGTGTAATGTATAATTGAAAAAATTTCTAAGTTGTATGGCCTCATTGAGATCTATTCATCTTCAATTGGATGTTAGAGACGTCAAACCTATTGAATAATGCAAATTCTGTTAAGGTTTGATAGATGATAACGAAAAACTTCTAAGTCGCATTATCGTATTCAATGACTCAGTTTCCCATTCAAATATCTTATGTTATTTCCGATAGAACTGCTATCTGCCTTTTAGAATCATCATAATTCTATTCACTTGTGTGAATAGGAAAGTTCACAATCCTATAGCTTTTACAATCACTATTTTTATACCTATTTAGATTCGTATAATCCTATGAGACTTTTTGTTGGTACCAAAAATGTCTTAACTTTCTCATTAAAATATGATGTTTTTTATTCAAATTCTGAAAAAGGTCATAGGAATTAGTCTTTTCTAATAGGAATGTCTAAGCAGGGTACTAACACTTTAACCCCCTCTGAAAACACATAATGAAATGATTCTGATTCCGAGTAAAGATTTTTGGGGCCATAGCTATTCTATACTTCGGAATTCTGGTAACAATGTGTATGAATACCTTGAAATCGCATTAACTGGACTTTTTCAAGATGCAAGTTACATTTATGTGTTATGGTTAGGAAAAGTAAAGTAGTTAAGTATTTTCATCAATAAACTATTTCCGAAAAAAACCATAACAAAAAATCTATAACTCAAAACTTAAAAATCATTTTTTGATAGAACCACAGTAAACAAAATCACATTTTGAAAATTACAATTTGATGGTGACAAATGTTCTACAGTCAAAATAATCACCGAATAAAATACGTCGTAATTAGAGACTGAATAGTTTAAAATATTATTTTTTGTTATCGTCATGGGGCCAACATGGATATCATTGTTATCATAGTCACTGATAAACTATTTTTGAGGAAAATTATTTCTGTAATTGTAATATACGGATTATTCAATGCTAGCATATTGAATAATCCGCTTTTTTCCCTGATTTGTATCAAAATGAAGAAGATGAATTATTTATTTCTTGTATGTATTAAATATGTGATAATCATTGTAAAAATGTTCAAGACACAGTGTTTTTATACACCATGCACAACGGATAATTGCAATGTTTTTACATCCTGAAATTTCACAATGAGACTTACTGTTATTTCCAAATGCAAAATCGACTGGATTTTCAATTTTATCAAAAAAATGTCTCACAAAATTTTTACATATTGTTAACCGAAAAATATCTAACGGTTGAATTTGTCCCGTAGCCCATTCAGGAGTAATCATAATCTCAATTTCTTTATCCGGTGGTTTGGCAGACGTGATAGCTTCAGAACAATGTCCAGTCCACGAATCGATCAAAAGTAAACTTTTTTTTCTAACATTCGAAAAGAATACAACCTTCAACCAGATTTTGAAGTGTTCTAAGAAAAATGAGTACATAAACTTTTAGAATATATTATATAATATACTATTTAAATTGAATTTTTTATCTAAATTAAGTTTTCCAGATTTTGATATCTCTACGTGTACATTATCATGTCTAAAAAGTGATGCTTTGACCCGTGGACCTAGTTTTCCAGTTGGTTCTTTTAACACAAGAAAGAGGGGATTCAGGAGTTTTCCATCAGCTAATATCGTTGGTTGTATAGTATAACTGTGAGTTGTCAAAGAAACCGATTGAACGATGCACTCTATTTTTTCCTCCTTCTCAAGCTAAGGTCCTCTCTAAATGTACTTCTAATTGGAAGCCACTGCGATCAGTATTATATGTGTTGTCTAAACCATTTGATTGAATTTTCGATTTTCCATCGTAAACGAACACTTCTGATGTTTGTTTTCATATTTTACGATCTGCAACCGTTTTCGATGATTGTCGAATGGATTAATACCAGGATCGCCATGCTCTAATCGTTTTTGTAATTCCGTGCCAGGTTCACAGTTCTAAAAACCGGAAATATGCAACTCAAATGGCAATTTATTGATGATTGTATTCAATAAGCCAGCTCCACGTCTGCACTCTATCATAGCACCTCTGATACTAAAAGTACATCTATCAAAGTTGTACATTTGTACTCTAGTTCATCAGTTGTCGTCAAGATAAAGTTCAAGCATCAGAAATTGCAATTACCTGTGACAAACTTTGGCAATATTGTAATGCGAACTGTAAAAATTCAACGTAGTTCAATCCAAATAGTTTACGATTTGAGAATATATATTCATATTCCAAATCTATGCATCAACCAAAGTATAAATTTAAAAAAAAAATTATTTGAATCCTTAAAAGGTATGGGTTATTTTCCTTTTATTAAACATGAAAAAGTTGTGAAACCTAATGAAGCAGAACCCATTTCAATAATGATCATGCGAGAAGCAAGATAAAATGCGTGCATATTTTTGGATGGGACGACATAAAGACGTTGATATTTTTTATCTTTGTTGAACTTATGTACGTATTCCAAAACATTTAGTACGAGATAATACAAATTTTCTCGTTCTATTACGTCAAGATAATATGAGTCTTAAGCATATTTATGATATACATGTAAACAAAGATGTGTCATTTACAGAGTTTCGAGATCTTTGTTCGAAATTTTGGCCCGATAAGTATAGATTCATAGTTATCGATGAAGATAGTAAATCTTTCATTATCAGTTACCCAACCTGCATTATCTAAATCATTTTTTTGACCTGGATGAAGAGATAGATATCCCTTCATGAGACTTGTAAGACCAACATTTTTATTTCGATCAATCTCAACACCATTTAATTCACATCGTATTTCTTCAAATAAATAGCATACGGCCATATTAACGAATCTTGATGTTGCTGCTACTGCATTTCCGTTAAATTTTGTAAATTTCCCCGTAATATGAAGAGAACTTTTGCTTGGCAACAGACATAAATCTTGATGTTGAACTGAGATATGTATCTCATCATTATTATTTTATGTTGTAGATGCATATGGTTGATGAGAATGCACCTCAATGTGTGCAATAGACTCATCAAATATGACACCTTTGCTTATTGCTAATTTTTCTTCTTCCATAGTAAAAGACATGCATGACTGCACACTTTCACTTTAATTTTGTTGCATCTTTGCGTATTTTTAGTCCCGGACTTTGTAGGAATAATCGATTTTGATAAGTTTTCTTCGATGACTGATGGGATTCAGGCATAATATGTTTTATAGCTTCCCCCTACTATTGGTTTATAAACAATCTCCATCACGTGACTGATTTCAAATGTCAACGTATTGTTACAGTTTCACCACGTAAATTAACCAATTGACCGTCTTGATCAACAATGCGCAATTACGTATTGTCTGTACGGTGATTGGAAGATAAATGACGTTTGATGAAACTTCAATGATCTTATATCCTGGTGAAACTGATGGGAAAAATTCGTGAATCGAATGTACCAACTGATTATTCATGTATGCTTCTGTAGTGACATTACATTCAATCCTTAATGCATTAATTTTCAAGATAGACACTGGTAAATCTGATGTGTAAGTCAATTTTGGAAAAATAACTCGTGGACTAAAGCCCAACAAACTACCAATAGAATCATGCGGTTAGAAATTTATTGTTGCATTTTCACTGTAAACGTTATTAGTTCATTATTATTGGGCTCCATAAAAATTGATAATTGAGTATCAGCTTTCTTCAAATAACTCTCAAAGTCTTCAACTTTATAGTTTCCTGTGGGTATTTTAATACTTTTATTTCACCATTAAGTGTATAATAAAATTTATTGTTGCCGTTATCAATATTTAGAATGGAATTGAAGGTTAACAGTTCCACAAATCCTAGGGTATATTTTTTAGATGATGATAATTTAATTGGTGGAAAATAAAACGCTTCTAGAATGGACGTTTGTCCAGACAATGTTAACGTGAGTAAATCATCCATGACTGATGCTTGTTGGAAAGTGCATATTACTTTTATACTTTTCTACGTAAAAATTTTAAACACAAGTGTCCGCAGTTATCTGTACTGCAATCTTGATGTTTTTCATGATTGTACAGTATTTTATTAACATTGAGATACTTCATAAGCTCATGTGGTGGCTGCAAATTGCCGAAACTGTCATAACATATAACTTTATTAACACGTTTTTTATATGCCATTCAATGTGTTCCGGGTCTAGTTTCACCGTCGAGATTAATAATTGCTGATTCATTTTTCCACGGTGTAAATTTCGGAAGATCATTTCGCATAAAAATACCACGAAAAAAGAGTATTTCCATGATTTTTGCATATTTTTGAAGTTCAATATCAGTCAGTGCACGATGAGGTAAATTTAAAAGTTTTTTTTTTTGCCGGTGTCAAATACAATCCTAATCTTCTCTTGTGCGGTTTTAGACGTAGACCTTTACCCAAAGCTATTGCTTCCATTTTCTCGTTATGTCGTTAAGCTTCTTCTTAATGATGTTTGGCGTCTCTAGCATCATTAATTGCTTTCGCAATGCCAGTAGTGCCACCTGCTACAGCACCAACTGCACTTAAACCTGCAAATAGAAGTATAAGAGGTAAAATACCTCCCACTTTTGGCGGCATTGATATAATACGTGGAACTTTGATTTTTTTCTTTCCACCAGATTAACTGTGAATCAACAGTTTGACATGGATAATAAGAGATTGTGTAATCTCGCTGAACCCGTAGATTTCAATGATGCAACATCATTAGGAGTGATTGAATAAAGCTTACAATTTTAAAATTTTTTATTGAAATAGAATTACGTCTGTCACGCGAAACTGTAGCAAATTTAAGAAGAATTGTTGAAAAAAATAAAGAAAGAATCAAAATCATTAATGTTCAAGTAGAGCAACATATTTAATCATCACAAGAACATCGTAAACGTCTAAAAGAAGAATTGAATGAAACAATTGGACTGCATGAGTCAGATCGAATACGTTTACTGAAAAAAGCAAATCGTAAACAAGCTTAAAGTATTAAACAATTGGAAGAAAATATTCGAAAATATCTTGCTCAGCAGCATCATGCACAAGAAGAAAAAAATAATAACTGAAGAGCTGCATAGACTGGTTAGAAGAAATTATCAACGACGACATGTTGATATACGTGGGCTTGATGAAACTTGGCAAGCTGATCTAGTTGACATGATAGCATATAAATCTTATAATAAAGGTTATCAGTATTTATGACTGTTATTGATATTTTTTCAAAATACGCTTGGGCTGTGCTCACAAAATCTAAAAATGGTAAAGATGTAGCCCATGCAATGAAATCGATTCTATCACAAAAAAGAGTGCCAACATTTTTGCATGTTGATAGAGGAAAGGAATTCTACAACAGAGATTTTGAAGCACTTATGAAACAATATAATATCAAAATGTATTCCACATTTAGTAATCTTAAGGCATCTATATGTGAACGATTTAATTGCCCGTTAAAAAGTCAAATGTGGAAACAATTTACGTTTCGAGGTAATTACAAATGGATAGACATCTTACCAAAATTGATGAGATCATATAACAATAGCCAACATAGAGCCATCAAAATGAAACCGATTGATGTTACTTCAGCTAATGAGAAACAATTACGTCATACTATCTACAATAATAAACTTGAAGTTCAACGAAAAATGGAAAAGACTAAATTTAAGGTTGGGGACAAAGTACGCATAAGTGAATATAAGCATGTCTTTGAGAAGGGATACACCCCTAATTAGACAACTGAAAACGTCAATGTAGAAACAATGGCTAACAATATGTATAGTGATGCTCAAAAATTATCATGTTATACAGAAGATGAAGCTGCTAATATTCAATGGATACCTTTAACTCATGAAGAACAACAACAAATTAACAGAGAAAGAAAAATAATTAGACGTCTTGATAAATTAATAAACGAATGTTAAAAAAAATTGAAAAAAATCAGAACAATAAGAATGAAAATGATTTTGTCATATTATTTGTTGAAGATGAATTCAATACAAACTAATGTAAATAATTTATAATACTTTTTTTTCTTACGAATTATTTGTTTTACATAAACCTCATATTTACAATAATTTACTTAGACTATTTAATATAAATTATAACCCCAAGGAAGTGTATCAGTTGTTTGTGCTAAAAGAACTCTTTTATTGTCATTTCAACTTAATGCTAATTTCTGTCTACTAATTGTATGTACTTCATGTTCTTTGCTGACTATATGATATTTCGTTTTACATAATTTTTCATGATTAAGTAAGCATTTTTTGTAATCATTAAATGTTATAGATCTTTTTGTTGCAGTTTTGACACCCTTTGCTTTACTATATTTGTCTTTTTTATTTTGAACTTTAAATGTGTACATTTTTGCTTTTAGACCAATGAATTCCGTCATTATTTGACGGATTATTTGGAAGATCTAAAACTACAAATCCTACGTATATCGGCTCATTGAAATATATATTTTTTCGCTTTTTTTCTATTATTACCGTGTCATTGTCAAGAATTATACTATTGTGATATTTGAGAGAGGCAATGAAATTTTTTGCACCATACCGACCTTCTCACTGTGTTACAAACTTTACATCTTTATACTTCTGAACGTTTTCCATTGTTTCTCCGTAAACTGCATTATTTATTAATTTATAGAAATTCTTTTCAAAATCATTGTTAGATTTTTTCCGTAAATCTGTATTCAGATCTACATACTTCTCCATCCATGGTAATTGATGAAATTTAAGGATCCTAAGGATTTTGGTGACAATCATTCCTAAATCGAGACATTGTTTGAAATTTCTGTAGTGAATCACATATTCAAGTTTAGGTAATTATGTCGTCATAAGTTTACTGCTATTGCTATTTGGAGGTTTACAGTGTTCAGGACACAATGACTAATCATTATGATGCTCGTGAAAGATTTTTGGATACTCTAAATCAACCTCGAAAATGTAACCAACTGGAGAATCATTGGAGATATTTTTAATTGTTTCACAGATATTAGAAATATTGACGTCATCTTTCACCTATTCAAATGATCCAGTTAGTAGGTACGCACTCATTGCTGCTCCATACAAATAAGTTACATCAAAATACATAAGATATGATATATTTCCATAGGGGTTATAATCATTACACATATACGGGATATTTGCTTTTGCATATCTATTCGAACACTGTGCCACTCCTCCTCTAGTACCTTTTTCGATGAAATTGAGGATTCCCACATTCTCTAAGAGTTCGAGTTCAATTTCTGTATATTTCAACATAGCATCAAAAGCTAATCTGGGTGCAGTGTAGTAATGGAACGGATCAAGCTCATGAGTAGGGATACAACTTTGCCTAAAATTTTGAAAAATGTCTGCTAACAGAAGAACGTCTGTTTTTAAATATAGATCTAAATATTCACCGAGAGTGTTGAGTTGAAATTGATCCCAAACGCGGCGTGTATGTTGGTAATCATCATCGGAAATGTCCGAATCGTTGATAGTCCAGTCAAATGAGGGAAGTGGGATAATTTTGGTTTGCTGCGGCCAAATTAATGATTTATAGATAACTGGATCGGAAATTTCGCGAGAAATTCAATGGTGTAGGTTAAATTTGTTTGGCACGCATAGGGGGGGAGTAAATCGCGAAAAACCGCCCCCCCTCGCGAATTTCTCGATTTCTATGATAGATATGAAAAAATGTTTTAAACGAAAGTTGTTCAGAATTCAATTTAAATAAAAAAAGTACTGAACACTTTTTTTCATATCTTTGATAGATAAAAAGTTATTCGCGACTGAAGCTTCACTATTGACAAAAGCTTCAGTCGCGTCTAAGAAAATTAATAAAAAATATTTAATATTTGAAATATTACTTTTTGGCGATTGATTTTGAAAAATGAGATATTAATTTACATTTTTAGAGAAAAATTTTAATAATTTCTTCATTATTTTTATTAACAATTAATTATTTAAATCATTCCCGGAATATTTCATCTATGCAAAGTTTTTCATTATTTTGCACCTGTTCAATGTTATACAGGTATAAACATTTGGGCCCCCGAGAGCATTTTTCCTCTTCTGCCGCCGTTGGGTGCAACAGAGAGCGATATATATCTCTCTGCTTCACTCGCACTCACACAAAACTTCTGCGCACGCGCCAAGTATCGTAAAGCGTAAGTGCGAGTGAAATACTCACTCCAACCGTAAGTGTGACAAAGACACTATACGGTGAGCGAAGAGGGGATGTTTTGGGCTGATGCTGGTTGCTTTGAAAATCTTTCCGAGCTCGAAATTTTTCAGCGCGAGAATTTTTCTAAGTTCTACGCGCTTTAAATGTCAGGAAATTTTTTTAAATTTTAGGTCCAATAATCATATATATTAATCGACAGAGAATTAAATTTCCTATCGATCTAGCTATACTTTTTCGGGCATTTTTTTCGATTTTTTTTTGCCAAAAAAAAAATTATTCGAGAGAGAAAAAATTTACATCTCCCACATAATTACCTCAATCGATCTAAAAATGTGCATACATGTTCTTGACATATCTGAGAACATGTTTGCCAATTTTCGCACGTTTGTGATGACCGGAAGTCATCCATTTGAATTTCTAAAAAAATAATAATGGAAGAAACATTAATTTCTTCTCTCCCGAATAATTATTTTTTGCCCTTCAATTTTTTTTAAAAAATTTATATGGATGACTTCTGGTCATAAAAAAATAATAAATATGAATTAAAAATATAAATTAAAAATATAAATAATAAAATAATTAAAAAGAAAAATATAAAATTTATATGATACCGGAAGTCATTGTGTCTTTGTCACACTTACGGTTGGAGTGAGTATTTCACTCGCACTTACGCTTTACGATACTTGGCGCGTGCGCAGAAGTTTTGTGTGAGTGCGAGTGAAGCAGAGAGATATATATCGCTCTCTGTTGCACCCAACGGCGGCAGAAGAGGAAAAATGCTCTCGGGGGCCCAAATGTTTATACCTGTATAACATTGAACAGGTGCAAAATAATGAAAAACTTTGCATAGATGAAATATTCCATTTTTAATTCTGCACATTTTGAGCCCAAAATCGGGCTGATCGGTGCATTTGAACAAAAATGGGAATGATTTAAATAATTAATTGTTAATAAAAATAATGAAGAAATTATTAAAAAAAAAAAAATTTTTCTCTAAAAATGTAAATTAATATCTCATTTTTCAAAATCAATCGCCAAAAAGTAATATTTCAAATATTAAATATTTTTTATTAATTTTCTTAGACGCGACTGAAGCTTTTGTCAATAGTGAAGCTTCAGTCGCGAATAACTTTTTATCTATCAAAGATATGAAAAAAAGTGTTCAGTACTTTTTTTATTTAAATTGAATTCTGAACAACTTTCGTTTAAAACATTTTTTCATATCTATCATAGAAATCGAGAAATTCGCGAGGGGGGGCGGTTTTCGCGATTTACTCCCCCCCTATGCGTGCCAAACAATTTTAACCTACACCATCGAATTTCTCGCGAAATTTCCGATCCAGTCATTTATAAATCATTAATTTGGCCGCAGCAAACCAAAATTATCCCATTTCCCTCATTTGACTGGACTATGAGTTTCGAATAGAATTTTGTTTTGTCAGGTAGTTGTCGTTCGTCATGTTTTTCCCAACTGTCAATATACTGTAAAATAAGACCAAATAACAACTTAAAAAAATTAATAAATAAAGAAAAATGTTTATTACAGATTGACAGCAATTAATTAAAATTAAAGAATCCGTGCGGTCAACTCAAATCTCAGTCAATAACTGGAGATGAACAAACTATCCCCTCGTTGCTATAAACAATCTAATCGTCGTTAACTAACAAACTGTCGTTAGTCTAATAGTCATTAGATGATGACGTACAAATATTATACAGTTCTCCCGATCATCTAAAAATTGCCACCTGGCAATTCCTATTAATTGGGTAAAAATATTGGATTAGGCTGAAATAAATAAACATGCAAAATCTAAAATTACATTTCTTATTCGAAATTTTAAACATCAAATTAATAATGATTTAAAATTATAAAGATGAATCAAGGATTCTCCAGTTGCGTTACATTTCGAGGTTGATTAAGAGTATCAAAAATCTTTCACGAGCATCATAATGATTAGTCATTGTGTCCTGAACACTGTAAACCTCCAAATAGCAATAGCAGTAAACTTATGACGACATAATTACCTAAACTTGAATATGTGATTCACTACAGAAATTTAAAACTATGTCTCGATTTAGAAATGATTGTCACCAAAATCCTTAGGATCCTTAAATTTAATCAATTGCCATGGATGAAGAAGTATGTAGATCTGAATACAGATTTACGAAAAAAAATCTAACAATGATTTTGAAAAGAATTTCTATAAATTAATAAATAATGCAGTTTACGGAAAAAACAATGGAAAACGTTCAGAAGTATAAAGATGTAAAGTTTGTAACACAGTGAGAAGGTCGGTATGGTGCAAAAAATTTCATTGCCTCTCTCAAATATCACAATAGTATAATTCTTGACAATGACACGGTAATAATAGAAAAAAAGCGAAAAAATATATATTTCAATGAGCCGATATACGTAGGATTTGTAGTTTTAGATCTTCCAAATAATCCGTCAAATAATGACGGAATTCATTGGTCTAAAAGCAAAAATGTACACATTTAAAGTTCAAAATAAAAAAGACAAATATAGTAAAGCAAAGGGTGTCAAAACTGCAACAAAAAGATCTATAACATTTAATGATTACAAAAAATGCTTACTTAATCATGAAAAATTATGTAAAACGAAATATCATATAGTCAGCAAAGAACATGAAGTACATACAATTAGTAGACAGAAATTAGCATTAAGTTGAAATGACAATAAAAGAGTTCTTTTAGCACAAACAACTGATACACTTCCTTGGGGTTATAATTTATATTAAATAGTCTAAGTAAATTATTGTAAATATGAGGTTTATGTAAAACAAATAATTCGTAAGAAAAAAAAGTATTATAAATTATTTACATTAGTTTGTATTGAATTCATCTTCAACAAATAATATGACAAAATCATTTTCATTCTTATTGTTCTGATTTTTTTCAATTTTTTTTAACATTCGTTTATTAATTTTATCAAGACGTCTAATTATTTTTCTTTCTCTGTTAATTTGTTGTTGTTCTTCATGAGTTAAAGGTATCCATTGAATATTAGCAGCTTCATCTTCTGTATAACATGATAATTTTTGAGCATCACTATACATATTGTTAGCCATTGTTTCTACATTGACGTTTTCAGTTGTCTAATTAGGGGTGTATCCCTTCTCAAAGACATGCTTATATTCACTTATGCGTACTTTGTCCCCAACCTTAAATTTAGTCTTTTCCATTTTTCGTTGAACTTCAAGTTTATTATTGTAGATAGTATGACGTAATTGTTTCTCATTAGCTGAAGTAACATCAATCGGTTTCATTTTGATGGCTCTATGTTGGCTATTGTTATATGATCTCATCAATTTTGGTAAGATGTCTATCCATTTGTAATTACCTCGAAACGTAAATTGTTTCCACATTTGACTTTTTAACGGGCAATTAAATCGTTCACATATAGATGCCTTAAGATTACTAAATGTGGAATACATTTTGATATTATATTGTTTCATAAGTGCTTCAAAATCTCTGTTGTAGAATTCCTTTCCTCTATCAACATGCAAAAATGTTGGCACTCTTTTTTGTGATAGAATCGATTTCATTGCATGGGCTACATCTTTACCATTTTTAGATTTTGTGAGCACAGCCCAAGCGTATTTTGAAAAAATATCAATAACAGTCCATAAATACTGATAACCTTTATTATAAGATTTATATGCTATCATGTCAACTAGATCAGCTTGCCAAGTTTCATCAAGCCCACGTATATCAACATGTCGTCGTTGATAATTTCTTCTAACCAGTCTATGCAGCTCTTCAGTTATTATTTTTTTCTTCTTGTGCATGATGCTGCTGAGCAAGATATTTTCGAATATTTTCTTCCAATTGTTTAATACTTTAAGCTTGTTTACGATTTGCTTTTTTCAGTAAACGTATTCGATCTGACTCATGCAGTCCAATTGTTTCATTCAATTCTTCTTTTAGACGTTTACGATGTTCTTGTGATGATTAAATATGTTGCTCTACTTGAACATTAATGATTTTGATTCTTTCTTTATTTTTTTCAACAATTCTTCTTAAATTTGCTACAGTTTCGCGTGACAGACGTAATTCTATTTCAATAAAAAATTTTAAAATTGTAAGCTTTATTCAATCACTCCTAATGATGTTGCATCATTGAAATCTACGGGTTCAGCGAGATTACACAATCTCTTATTATCCATGTCAAACTGTTGATTCACAGTTAATTCGGTGGAAAGAAAAAAATCAAATTTCCACGTATTATATCAATGCCGCCAAAAGTGGGAGGTATTTTACCTCTTATACTTCTATTTGCAGGTTTAAGTGCAGTTGGTGCTGTAGCAGGTGGCACTACTGGCATTGCGAAAGCAATTAATGATGCTAGAGACGCCAAACATCATTAAGAAGAAGCTTAACGACATAACGAGAAAATGGAAGCAATAGCTTTGGGTAAAGGTCTACGTCTAAAACCGCACAAGAGAAGATTAGGATTGTATTTGACACCGGCAAAAAAAAAACTTTTAAATTTACCTCATCGTGCACTGACTGATATTGAACTTCAAAAATATGCAAAAATCATGGAAATACTCTTTTTTCGTGGTATTTTTATGCGAAATGATCTTCCGAAATTTACACCGTGGAAAAATGAATCAGCAATTATTAATCTCGACGGTGAAACTAGACCTGGAACACATTGGGATGGCATATAAAAAACGTGTTAATAAAGTTATATGTTATGACAGTTTCGGCAATTTGCAGCCACCACATGAGCTTATGAAGTATCTCAATGTTAATAAAATACTGTACAATCATGAAAAACATCAAGATTGCAGTACAGATAACTGCGGACACTTGTGTTTAAAATTTTTACGTAGAAAAGTATAAAAGTAATATGCACTTTCCAACAAGCATCAGTCATGGATGATTTAGTCACGTTAACATTGTCTGGACAAACGTCCATTCTAGAAGCGTTTTGTTTTCCACCAATTGAATTATCATCATCTAAAAAATATACCCTAGGACTTGTGGAATTGGTAACTTTCAATTCCATCCCAAATATTGTTAACGGCAACAATAAATTTTATTATACACTCAATGGTGAAGATAAAAGTATTAAAATACCCATAGGAAGCTATGAAATTGAAGACATTAAAAATTATTTGAAGAAAGCTGATACTCAATTATCAATTTCTATTAAGCCCAATAATAATGAACTATACGGTGAAGTTTACAGTAAAAATGCAACGATAAATTTCAAACCGCATGATCCTGTTGGTAGTTTGATGGGCTTTAGTCCACGAGTTATTTTTCCAAAATTGACTTACACATCAGATTTACCAGTGTCTATCTTGAAAATTAATGCATTAAGGATTGAATGTAATGTCACTACAGAAGCATACATGAGTAATCAGTTGGTACATTCGATTCACGAATTTTTCCCATCAGTTTCACCAGGATATAAGATCATTGAAGTTCCATCAAACGTCATTTATCTTCCAATCACCGTACAGACAATACGTAATTTACAGCTGCGCATTGTTGATCAAGACGGTCAATTGGTTAATTTACGTGGTGAAACTGTAACAATACGTTGACATTTGAAATCAGTCACGTGATGGAGATTGTTTATAAACCAATACTAGGGGGAAGCTATAAAACTACATATCATGCCTGAATCCCATCAGTCGTCGAAGAAAACTTATCAAAATCGATTATTCCTACAAAGTCCGGGACTAAAAATACGCAAAGATGCAACAAAATTAAAGTGAAAGTGTGCAGTCATGCATGTCTTTTACCATGGAAGAAGAAAAATTAGCAATAAGCAAAGGTGTCATATTCGATGAGTCTATTGCACACATTGAGGTGCATTCTCATCAACCATATGCATCTACAACATAAAATAATAATGATGAGATACATATCTCAGTTCAACATCAAGATTTATGTCTGTTGCCAAGCAAAAGTTCCCTTCATATTACGGGGAAATTTACAAAATTTAACGGAAATGCAGTAGCAGCAACATCAAGATTCGTTAATATGGCCGTATGCTATTTATTTGAAGAAATACGATATGAATTAAATGGTGTTGAGATTGATCGAAATAAAAATGTTGGTCTTACAAGTCTCATGAAGGGATATCTATCTCTTCATCCAGGTCAAAAAAATGATTTAGATAATGCAGGTTGGGTAACTGATAATGAAAGATTCACTATCTTCATCGATAACTATGAATCTATACTTATCGGGCCAAAATTTCGAACAAAGATCTCGAAACTCTGTAAATGACACATCTTTGTTCACATGTATATCATAAATATGCTTAAGACTCATATTATCTTGACGGAATAGAACGAGAAAATTTGTATTATCTCGTACTAAATGTTTTGGAATACGTGCATAAGTTCAACAAAGATAAAAAATATCAACGTCTTTATGTCGTCCCATCCAAAAATATGCACGCATTTTATCTTGCTTCTCGCATGATCATTATTGAAATGGGTTCTGCTTCATTAGGTTTCACAACTTTTTCATGTTTAATAAAAGGAAAATAACCCATACCTTTTAAGGATTCAAATAATTTTTTTTTTAAATTTATACTTTGGTTGATGCATAGATTTGGAATATGAATATATATTCTCAAATCGTAAACTATTTGGATTGAACTACGTTGAATTTTTACAGTTCGCATTACAATATTGCCAAAGTTTGTCACAGGTAATTGCAATTTCTGATGCTTGAACTTCATCTTGACGACAACTGATGAACTAGAGTACAAATGTACAACTTTGATAGATGTACTTTTAGTATCAGAGGTGCTATGATAGAGTGCAGACGTGGAGCTGGCTTAGTGAATACAATCATCAATAAATTGCCATTTGAGTTGCATATTTCCGGTTTTTAGAACTGTGAACCTGGCACGGAATTACAAAAACGATTAGAGCATGGCGATCCTGGTATTAATCCATTCGACAATCATCGAAAACGGTTGCAGATCGTAAAATATGAAAACAAACATCAGAAGTGTTCGTTTACGATGGAAAATCGAAAATTCAATCAAATGGTTTAGACAACACATATAATACTGATCGCAGTGGCTTCCAATTAGAAGTACATTTAGAGAGGACCTTAGCTTGAGAAGGAGGAAAAAATAGAGTGCATCGTTCAATCGGTTTCTTTGACAACTCACAGTTATACTATACAACCAACGATATTAGCTGATGGAAAACTCCTGAATCCCCTCTTTCTTGTGTTAAAAGAACCAACTGGAAAACTAGGTCCACGGGTCAAAGCATCACTTTTTAGACATGATAATGTACACGTAGAGATATCAAAATCTGGAAAACTTAATTTAGATAAAAAATTCAATTTAAATAGTATATTATATAATATATTCTAAAAGTTTATGTACTCATTTTTCTTAGAACACTTCAAAATCTGGTTGAAGGTTGTATTCTTTTCGAATGTTAGAAAAAAAAGTTTACTTTTGATCGATTCGTGGACTGGACATTGTTCTGAAGCTATCACGTCTGCCAAACCACCGGATAAAGAAATTGAGATTATGATTACTCCTGAATGGGCTACGGGACAAATTCAACCGTTAGATATTTTTCGGTTAACAATATGTAAAAATTTTGTGAGACATTTTTTGATAAAATTGAAAATCCAGTCGATTTTGCATTTGGAAATAACAGTAAGTCTCATTGTGAAATTCAGGATGTAAAAACATTGCAATTATCCGTTGTGCATGGTGTATAAAAACACTGTGTCTTGAACATTTTTACAATGATTATCACATATTTAATACATACAAGAAATAAATAATTCATCTTCTTCATTTTGATACAAATCAGGGAAAAAAGCGGATTATTCAATATGCTAGCATTGAATAATCCGTATATTACAATTACAGAAATAATTTTCCTCAAAAATAGTTTATCAGTGACTATGATAACAATGATATCCATGTTGGCCCCATGACGATAACAAAAAATAATATTTTAAACTATTCAGTCTCTAATTACGACGTATTTTATTCGGTGATTATTTTGACTGTAGAACATTTGTCACCATCAAATTGTAATTTTCAAAATGTGATTTTGTTTACTGTCGTTAATGTTATTTAAAAAAGTGTGAAGACACGTTTCTCGTAATTTTTTATATTGTTTTAATAAAAAGTGGTTCTATCAAAAAATGATTTTTAAGTTTTGAGTTATAGATTTTTTGTTATGGTTTTTTTCGGAAATAGTTTATTGATGAAAATACTTAACTACTTTACTTTTCCTAACCATAACACATAAATGTAACTTGCATCTTGAAAAAGTCCAGTTAATGCGATTTCAAGGTATTCATACACATTGTTACCAGAATTCCGAAGTATAGAATAGCTATGGCCCCAAAAATCTTTACTCGGAATCAGAATCATTTCATTATGTGTTTTCAGAGGGGGTTAAAGTGTTAGTACCCTGCTTAGACATTCCTATTAGAAAAGACTAATTCCTATGACCTTTTTCAGAATTTGAATAAAAAACATCATATTTTAATGAGAAAGTTAAGACATTTTTGGTACCAACAAAAAGTCTCATAGGATTATACGAATCTAAATAGGTATAAAAATAGTGATTGTAAAAGCTATAGGATTGTGAACTTTCCTATTCACACAAGTGAATAGAATTATGATGATTCTAAAAGGCAGATAGCAGTTCTATCGGAAATAACATAAGATATTTGAATGGGAAACTGAGTCATTGAATACGATAATGCGACTTAGAAGTTTTTCGTTATCATCTATCAAACCTTAACAGAATTTGCATTATTCAATAGGTTTGACGTCTCTAACATCCAATTGAAGATGAATAGATCTCAATGAGGCCATACAACTTAGAAATTTTTTCAATTATACATTACACCTGCATAGGACTCTGCATTATTTAATATGTTTGACATTTTTAACATCCTATTGAGGTTTAATGTATGATGAACAAAATTTATCACGTCGTATTTCCCTATTGGATGTTGGAGATGTCAAACCTATTAAATAATGCAGAATCTTATGGAGGTTTGACTAATAATTTGAAATAATTTCTCAATCGTGTTTCAGTTCGAATCCATCAATTTTCTATAGAAATTGTTTTAACGTTATCCTTTTGAATAGTGTAAAATCCTATCATGGGAAATTGGGATAAATATATAATTTTTGAGTTCTACCTGTCATATCTTTACCAATGACAATTATTTTTTCTTTCAGCTTTAAAATACTTGCTAGAATACAAACTTAATTAACGTTCAAATTATTTTAAATTTTTAATCCAAATAGATTAGGCGAAAGTCATGTTTCCATGTTTTAGAATAGCGCAGTCGGCAGCGTACTGGACTGTGGACCCGAGGATGCCAGGATTGAATCTCACCATTAGCAGGATTTTTTCGGACAAAGTTTCTAATAAATTTTATTCCAGGTGTTCTGACTTGGAGGGGCCCAAGTCAGTGAGTCGGGAAATATTCAAAAATTGTTAATGCCGGACTTGTCCACCGGCGCGTCAGTCAACTCACTGGACCAATCATCGGGGAGTATTTCCCTCATGGCCCAGAAGGCAACTCTACGGCCCTAGTGACGCCAACAAGCACGCGGTTGAGCACTTGTGGCGTCAGTTAGCTCCAGGCAAATCACGCGGTCATCTCTGTATAATTGTTCGCAGTCAAATCGCGGTTTTGTGCAGTCAGCTCACCTTTGGTAGTACCAAATACAGTCAAGTAGACTCAGACAACTCTCACGAACAAAAGTGAATCATCATCATTACTCTCATCAGTGCCAGTGGTCCCAGTACAGTCAGTTGTAGTGTCTTTGGGCGCGAAGCTGAACTGGCGTCGACGCCATAGTGCCTCACGGACATTCACATATACATCGCACACCCGAACAACTCTGGTGTATACCGTGAATGTTGCTATTCACTGTTTTGAGACGTTTTTTTGGTGAAAAAACAACCATCAGACAATTCAAAAGTGTATGAACAAGTAATGTACAGTCAACTCACATAAACTCAGTGATTATTAATTTCTATTGTTTAAGTTAAGTGTTATTGGTTAATAAAATCTATAAAACCCATACAATTCGGTGTTAATGAACTATTTTAAGGAACCTTCTAGCATCCAACCTTTTTCTTCATTCTGCTCTTAATTATTACAGTCCACTAGTTTTTCGTTTGCTCGTCCGGCCGACTCGAAGTCAGAACACCAGGTGTATATTAAAACAACAAATTCGTATAAACAAAGAACCTCTAGAGCAAATTGAAATTTCCTTTGGTTTAAAAAAATTTTTTTTTGTGTTCATAAGATCCTATTGAATCGTTCAATAGGTTTACTTTTAATATTATAGAAAATTCTGAGACAACAATATTTCTATTGAATTTTTTCAAATCCTATTAAATCATCGAAGAGGAATTGCCTTTTTTCAATGAAGAAATTGTAATCTTACAAGTCCTATTAAATTCACTAAAATCCTGTTAAAGAATTGAATTGGATTTTGCATTTTTCTATAGGACATTTCGAGAAAACAATATGCCAATTGAATAGTATCAAATCCTATTGGGAAGTTGAATTGGATTCAGCGTATTTTAATAGGACATCTGAATAGGATTCAAGCGATTTATATAGGAAAAAAAAAACTTCAATAGGATTCAGCGCATTTTTATAGGACAACTGAAAAGGATTTAAGCGATTTCTGTAGGAAAAACAAAAACGTTCAACAGGATTCAATAGAAAAATATTCGATGCAATTTTCCTATTGAACTTCCTTCTCCTAAAAGGATTGTTTAAGCAGGGTGAATAATCGAATGTTGGATTATTTTACAATAGTATTTCAATTACTTTCGCTGTAATCTGTTTATTGTGCGTATAGAATCTCCTGAAGTCTACAAACACTTTCATTTCATACACTTTAGAATAGCGCACTTATCAAAAAAATGACAAAAGATCATTTAGAATTGAAGAAAATTATTTTAGGTTTCGACTTTAATATCATAAATATGCTCTCCAAGTTTAGGGCATGCGCGGACAAGTTTAAACTTGTTTATGACGTCGGACAAATGCCCAAAAAATTTATTATTAAATATAAGACATTTGAAATTGAATGTGAGATAGTTTATATATAATGTAAAATAGATGTCAATTGTTTTTAAAATAATAACAATCACTACATACACGAATAATTGAGCAAAGCCTTCATTTTACTTTCTTTATCTATTAGTTGATTGATTTAAATTTGAATAATTATTTATTCATTTATTTATTACTTTAATAAGATATAGTTATATTATTCTTGCAATTATTCATGACTTACATCCATACTTACATAAATTTACATGTAAACACATTTTGAAATATCATGATCAAATATGCTGTTTAACTACGTGTGTTTTGTTGTCATGCGAGTGCCTTCACCCACAATAATGAGAACAAAGATAAAATATCATATAGTCTAGTAAGTAAAACAAAGAGGCAACACTAAAAATGGAGAAAACAATTGAGTATGCATTTGAACACGATGGATCTCAAATGCGTGATCAAACAAGATTTTTGTGTTTAAATGAAACAATTTGCAAACTCTTGTACGATGACATCGAGCTGACAAATGTCCTCCTACCAGTAGTAGCAGAGGAGTTGGATGAAAATGATTTCCTCTTATTTTTTAATAATGAAGAAGAAGAAGAAAGTGAATATGACAGTGGATTAGAGAGTGATATAAGCAGTGCGGACATTGATGATGATGAGAACGATAATGTGTTTCTTATCGTGAACATTGATAAGAATGACAATAATGAAAATGAGAGTGAGAATAAAAGCGAAGATATTGAAATTGACAAGTATGATTATTATTTTTATATATATTCTGATATTGATGATGATAGCAGTGTGTAATCGGTTATGATTTCAAGTAGCAAAATTTAAAACTCTATTAACACAGATTTGCTATTCAAGGAGCATGTTTTAATATATGAAAGTTTTGATAAGTTCAAAGAATACTTAGAATATTATTTGAATAAAAGATTATTGCATTTGACAATTTAACCTAATTTTTTCTCATGTTGTTTGATTATAAAATAGAAATTAAGCTGCTAATTCGATTAGTCCATTTAGGTATACTTGAGATTAATAGAATGTATCTTTCACCGCTAATAGTTAGGTATTTAATTTTTTTATTGACATTTTGTTTCAGCGATATAAAATGATATTTTTTTCAGATTTTATAGTAAAGATCTCATGTTCAAATAAACATATAGAATTTCAAGTGTAATAATCATTATTTTAATCATTAAAATAACTGGAGTATGATATTTTTCTCTTTTATGTAATAAAAATGGTCAAATGAATTCAAAAATTATGTATATTATTTCAGTCCTGTAGGTAGATTTACAATCAAAAATTTTCCCCAAAATGTATTCAAATTTATTATCACAAAACCTTACATTATTTTTTTAAAGGTTCTAATTCTGTTATCATTTGTGTAATATATAACATATATTTAATGATTTTTATTTTTTATACATATCTGTTAAAACATGAAAAACAAAAAATTTTCTCTCTTGAACAAGACATGCTTTTCAGCGATTTTTAGGTCATGATGTCGTCCGTATGACAAAGATTCTGCATACTCATGAATTTCTTGATCCTCTTGCTCCATGTATTGTCTGATCCTTTTAAATTTTGGGCATTCAAATTACTCCAGGTTAATGTAATTCTCAATGTTCAATTTTTGAATTTTATTCAATTCAAAACTACGACTTCTATAAGCAATTAGCATTCTTTTTTCTTTCGCTACCTTACCAATTTTTAATAACAGTTAAAAAACAAAACAACATTCCATGAACGTAATGATAACAAACTGCTGCAGTTTTTTGATCTTCTTGTGATAAATATTTAAGATGACCAATTTTATATAATGATGAGTTTAGGTTTTTAATTAAAGCATTGATGTAACCAAATTCGTCACACTTGAACTCTTTCTTCACCATGAATCCATCCATGTCGATTATATAAAGAATTTTTTTCTTCATTTTTATTCACTCAATAATAATTATTTTCTTTTTATTTTATTCACTTATTGAATAAATCACATATGCAATTTTTCTACGATATCGATATCTTTATCGAGCTGACAGTGTATCTAAGAAATGACGTCACTTTAAACGGTTATGCAGATGGCGGTTAGGGGTAGTTTTATTTATCATATGTGATAACACTTTCAAAAGCTATGGAATAGTTTCTAAGAAAGAACATCACAGAAGAAAAATAATATCGGAATAAAGTGACATTGAGAAGGTAATATATCACACACACATAAATAAATACATGTCAACCAGCTTTTTCTTATCATTGTTATTTTAGATGTCACATAGTAACAGTGAACACATAGATTTTAATAATTAAGTGACAATAGATAATTGTGATGAAAAATTTAATTAAATTGATGGGAAAAGCTTATGTGCTTCTTTCATCATTGAATAGACCAAGTAAGGATGAAGTGGTGAACAAGTGGTTAGGGATTAGAGAAAGAAATATTGCTACATTAAAAAGGCAATTACGAAAAAATATGACAGTTGGTGAAAAAATGCGAATGCAGTTAAACATCTTAATTTTAAATTCATTGACTGAAAAATTTATTTCTTAACAAACCATGCACAATTTTTTTGATGATGTAGGAATAATTCTTTGTGAAAAATGATTGACAACAATGGCAGCATAAAAGTGAAATTGTCTTTAGCGTGCAAGTTTAATAATGTTGAAGATGGTGAATTAATTAACGAAATCAGATATTTTACAAACGCCAAATGAACTATTTATACCATCAAGTGACATAGAATGAATTATAGTGAAAAAAGTCATTGATGCTTTATCAACAAAAGTTGAAGACTTTGAAGAAAGAGATTCAGGATGGTCCATGGTGGAAATAATTTATCTTCAAGTAAATATTAATAGGCATGATCCATTAGCAGCGGGAGCATCAACTTTCATCCCTCTACCGAAATTCATACAAAACAAAAAGCCGTGCTCAAAATCCGGAATAATGACCAATAGTGCTTTCTTTGGGCAGTTACGACAGCTCTACATCCAGCTAAACTAAATCCTACAAGAACCTTATCATATCCACATTATTCAACAGTTCTCCAGTATAAAGGTAGTAATTGTCCAACGACTCTGCATGATATACCAAAATTTGAATTAATTAATAAAGAAAAGAAAATTTCAATAAATGTCTATGGGTTAAATAGTAATGATAAAATAGCTCCATTATACTTGAGTAAATTTCGTTATGAAGAATGTATACATTTGTTAATAATGGAAAGTAATTCTCAGGTTAATCATGAAAATAACTTAAAATCTACTGATATACTTTGGGGGGGATAAAGTCTATTGTTTATTGAGGGAGACTTCCCCGTAGTAAGTTTTGTTGGATGGATGACTCTAAGGGTCATCAGCTATCCTAACAATTTATAAAAATCGAAGCCAATATGTGAATACACGGCGGGTGGCAACCCAATGACGAGAAGTAGTAATTACTCTGCAATCGATCGGAAGATTTGCACGAGACAAATCCAAAAAACTATGGGATAACGGGAAAGAGGTTACACCCAATGTGGCAACTATTTATATTAAAGATTACTTTCATTTAAACGATTTTCAAGCAACAAATATAAATAGAAATAAACTCCTTGATGTACTCTTGACTTACAAAAAATAGATATAATATAATTTTCAGTACGCTAAAGACTCTATATAATACAATGACTATTCTGAGTTTTACAGAAGCGATTTTAGTTATGCGAGAGACTCTATATAATACAATGATTATTATGAGTTTTACAAACGCGAATACAAGTCGCAACTATTTCGATAGTCATACTAGCTAGTCAGCTCACACGTAAGGTAATTAGTTGCTGGACTTACATGACTTTCTTCCTCGTCAGGATTTCGAAGACTGCTTTCCAGGATAATCTCGTTCGTTGTCTCAGGAGATCTCAGCGACTGGATGCCTGCTTCCTGCTGACTTCAGGTAATCTTCACCAGACTTATACTTCTTCTACCAATAGGTGTAAAGAACTAACTATTCGACTAGTGCTATTGACTATCTCTCTGACTTGGTACATATGTACTTATTTATACGTTATTCGTACAAAGTACGGAAGCCTTAATTGGCAATGTCTCTTGCTGCTGCCTGGACCTGATGTCGCTTATAGCGCCTTCCAGTTGAGAGTGGCGTCTTGCACGCCGGCTGGTTCCCTCGTGGTAGCTGTGCCTCCTTCCACGGCTCTGCTTCTCCCGCCCATTCTATGTTCAGCTCTACAGGTGGTGAGATGCTGAAACTCGTAGATGAGTATGAGTACGGGTTGATAAAGTGGAGAAGAGCCGGAGACATATCGTCGGTCGATGACTGGTCGTTGGTCGAGCCCAACACGTCACACTACTTATCATTTTTGTTTGGTTACGGGTCTTTCCAGATTAGTTAGCACTCAAATTTCTGATGGTAAAACGAAAAAATATTTTTGCAATCATTGTTTATGTCATTTTAAATTTGAAAAATCTTACGATCATCATCGTAAAGATTACATTAAAATAAAGAAAATATCACTTTTCAACCTAGTGATAAAAAATTATATTTAAACATTATAATAATAAGGAACAAGTTCCATTTGTTTTATCGGCTGATCTGGAATGCATACTTGAACCAGATAATAATAAACAAAAACATATTCCATGTAGTATTGCTTTTTATTCTTATTGCTCATATGATAAGTCTAAATCTAAGTTTTTTATAAAACGTGGAATAGATTGCATCGATTGGTTTATGGGAGAGTTAAAAAAATCATCAGAACATGTAAAGACACTATCTAACATATTGTGTCCATGAAACCATTAAGTCATCAGCAGCAAAAAGCACATGATCAAGCCAGAAACTGTCATATTTGTAATGGAGTTTTTTTACATGGTAAACCTAAAATTTGTGACCATTGTCACTTCAACGGTAATTATTGTGGTCCAGCACACAACAGATGTAATTTGAATTATAAATTTTCTTATCTTATTCCGACAGTTTTTCACAGTCTTTCGGGGTACGATTCTTATTTTTTAATTAAAAAATTACCAGCAACATAATTTGAAAGTAAAATTGATTTATCGCCAATTGAAAAAATTAAGAACATATAGCTTTCACAAAAGCTGCTGGTAAAGAAGAGTACAATGGAAATAAAAAAAAACTCGTGAAGTAGTCATTGAATTACAATTCATAAATTCTTTTAGATTTATGGCAAGCAGTATCGATAAATTAGCATCTTTTCTAGATGATGATTAAAAAATATTACTAAAAACTTTTATAACAATCCTGAAAAATTCCAATTAGTGGTGGGAAAAGCTGTTTTTCCTTATGAATATACAGATAACTAGGATAAACTTGATAAAACTACGTTCCCTGCACAAGCAGCTTTTATTCCAAGTTAAATAATAAAAAAATATCAGACGAAGACTATCAACATACACTCGATGTTTGAAATAAGTTTCAGCTTAAAACTTTGGGTAAATGTTCAGATTTATATTTAAAAACTGATGTTTTACTATTAGCAGATATCTTTGAAAATTTTTGTGAAAACTATTTAGCTGCTTATAACTTTGATCCATTACATTATTTACCTAGTCCAGGTCTAGCTTTTAATGCTATGTTAAAATACACAAAAATAGAACTTGATCCTTCACAAGATGTTGAAGTGTTAAATTTTATTGAGAAAGGTATAAGAGGAGGTATCTCTTAATGTAGTTATAGATATGCTAAAGCTAATAATCGTTACATGGGAGATAAATTTGATCAAAACAAATCATCTTTATGGTGCTGCAATGAGCTCAAGTTGCTGAAAAAGATAAAGACAAAGACAAAACTCATGTTGTTAAAAAAGCTAAAAGTGTGAAGCAGGCTACAGTTACAACTATCACAATTGATGACTACAAAAGATGCCTGTTTGACTATATATAATTTTAAACAAAAATGAATATCGCATTATTTGAAAAGAACATGAAGTATGTACTGTTCCTAGATCAAAGAAAGCTTTGAGTTGGCAAGACAATAAAAGACAATTATTAGAAGGAACTACTTATACTGTACCATGGGGCTATGAAAAAAGTAATACAAATTCGTTATTTTTATTTTTTTTTAAATCGTTACAAAATACAAAATATTATAGTTATAAGCTACAGTCATAAGGTATTATTGTCACAGCTCATGATCTCAATTGTTATTTTATAAGTTATAATTATTCTTTTATAAGTTAACCTATCACTATTATAATTTTTCTGATAATGATAAGTTTTTTATTGTCATAATTATAAGTTTTTTGTCATCATTACAAGTTTAATTTTTTTGACAAATTAACTATACATCATTTAAATTTATCTAACTATTAGGATTTCATGTTTTTTTAGAATTTTTTCAACTATATATGTATCAGTGTATTGGACTCCAATTTATTCATCCTCATAATAACCGCCTTCTGTTGGTTGGTTTTTATAGTCAATCAATTTGTAAGTCACTGAATGTGTACTTTCAACTTTGTATATGGTAAAAATTTCAGTGGTCTAATTGGGAGTGTAGCCTTCCACAAATACATGTTTATATTTACTTATTCTGGCTTTGTCGCCAACTTCAATTTTTTTTTCTCTTCAATGTCCACAGGTTTCATTTTGATGGTACGATGATTAGTATTGTTATATAATGATAATAATTTTGGTCGCAGATCAATCCATTTATAATTTCCATTGAGGGTAAATTCTTTCCACATTTTATTTTTCAAGGTTCGGTTAATCGCTCACAAATTGATGCTTTCAGATTGCTAAATGTCGAATGTTAATTTTATTTTTCTTCATAAGTCATTCAAAATCTTTATTATAAAACTCTTTTCCTCTGTCCATATGTGAATTCTTGGGTATTTTTTTTTGTTTTAGTATTGTCATTATTGCAGCGGTGACATCTTTACCATTTTTCATCTAAATTGGTATAACCTAAGCATATTGAGTGAAAATATCAATAACTGTCAATATATATTGATATCCTTCATTAAAGGATGTATATGCAGTCATATCAACAAGATCAGCTTGCCAAGTCTCATCGAGACGATGTATCCCTGGTTAAACATTCCAAGAAAATCTTATAAAGAAAAATTTTATAAGAATGAATCGGATACTTGCATCAGAAATATCACACTTTTTATAAGTATCTATAAGACATTTTCTGATAAATTCTTCTAAAACAAATGATATTTCTGATGCAATTTTCCGATTTATTCTTATAACATAATAAGAATCTTTAAGAAACTTTTGTATCGTTATTTATCAGAATGTATAAGAAATTTTTGAGAATATTCTGATCGCTTTGATGAATTCATAAACGTTCTTATGAGACACGGTCCTATAGTTTCTTATAAAATAGTTGATATGTTGATGAAAATTAATTACCAATAAGTCCTTATTCAATCTGATAATATTTAATTTTATAGAATCCTATACATTCGAATGGGAAATCGAACGGTGTCACTTACTCATAAATTCTTATAGGATCTTATTTAAAATGGTCTAACAGTTTTTTATAAATTAACTTAGAAATTGAGAAATCTTATTTGTTTATTGCTTATTATAAAGTCTTATGGTATTCGTTCCTGCAAAATCTTATAACACTGGATAGAAAGAAAAATTATCCCTTACATCAATAGATTTTTATTGCATCTTGTAATATTTTTCAGATACATTCTTATAAAATTGATTCAGAAATTAAAAAATATAAGTTCCCAATAATTTCTCATTGAAACTTATTACATTGTTCTTATTCATTCTTACATATATTCTTAAAATTTACCAAAAGTTTTTTTACTCTCATAAATTTTGATTAATTCTTATTGAGTGGTTATAAGACAATTTTTGGTCTTCTTATAAACCCTTATGTTTTTATCTATTCTAATGCATTGTGTATCAGAATCTATTGGAAATTATAAGTTTTTATCGGTTTGTTTAACCACGGATATTGTATGTCGTCGTTGATAATTCCTTCTCACTGGTCTACGAAGCACTTCTGCAATTTGTCTCTTTTCCTCGTTCATAGCAACTAGGCTTCAGGTCTTTTTCCCCAATTCTTTCTGAACGCTCTCCTCCAGCTATTTTATAATGTCGGTATGTCTTCTATGTATCTTTTTGAACGTATTCAATCGATCAAATTGCTAAAATTCATTTACTTTATCCAATTCAGCATTCAAATTTTGTTGTGCTGCTTGTGATGATTCCAATTGCTGTTTTACTTGCTTACTGATATTTTTAAGTTTTGCTTGGAGATTTTATATCTCTTGTGTTAAAGATGCCATTGTAATACTGATATTATTTTTAACAACTTCCAATGATACAGCATCATTTATATCTACTGGATCAGCAAGGTTGTACAATCTTTTATTAATCATATTGTATTGTTTATTAATTGTTAATTTAAATCCATCACCAGGTGGACCACGGACAGCACTTTACCGTGAATCATTGTTCAATTGACGTCTAAAAGTGTCTACGCTCATCCTCTCTCTTCAAGAGATAATTGATCAATGAATAATGATATTAAGCGTCTGATCAATACATACTTCTACCTTTACGTAGTTCTTTGATAATTGACATTATTTCATTATTATGGCTAAATAGATACAATCGATCAACAAGTTCATTGGGATCATCCCAATAAATATAGTTCAGAGGTCGATTATGATTTATCATATATTTTGGCAAACCTTTATCACTTTTCGGTTAATATCTGCTGATAATAATTTGATACTTTTTTGAATATTTATTCTCTCTGAGACTTCTATCAAAATGATAATGTTTATGATCGGCGTAAGTGCTTTTTAAAATTTAACTGTAAGTTTTCTCGTCACTTTCTGTTGTTATATCTTAATTAAGCGATTCCATAAACAGCAATTCCACAAGACCAGGAGTACTTTCATATTTTATATTACCAATTTAAACAAATTTATCATCGAATCTTTAGAGTTATCAATCATCAGTTTATTTTTTAATTTTCTTGCACCGAACTTTGTATTCAATTCCTTCACTTAATGTTTTGAATCGAATTTCTTCAAATGTGATACTGCAGGTAACGCTTTGATCGGCGGACTTTGATAAGGAGCAGTAGTGAAAGATTTATCATCAGTAATTGTACTATTATCTACATCATAATCGAAAGTACCATCATGTGTTGTTTGAAAGCTTGCAGCTCCTTCTACAGAATCTTTTTTGATTACCTCTTCTTTATTTACATCAAATTTTTCTGTTTCCATCGGTGTTTTATCTACGAATTGTTGTAAAGGATTTAGGACAGGCTTAAACATTTCGTTTATAGCTCGTTGAGTTACTTCCCGTCCATGTTTAATAACTTCATGTTTATGTCGTATTGTATCACTTGCTTTTACAACTTAATGCAGAACATCAGCTCGTTTTGGCATTTTTCTTAACTTCATACTAATCCTTCCATGACTGTGACACAAATGTTCTTTTTTCCTATTGTTTTCTAATTTATATATTAATAAAGCAATCAAATTTTTTTCTATAAAGTCCACAATTGATATCTCTATCTTTGTCGATTATGACAAAGCAAATAGATAAAACGATTCTTAGCGTAATAAATGAAATTATCGCTTTATATCGCTAAAAATTGAGATCTTTCTCGTTGTTGATACTGAGATACATGAAAATTTTCCTCTAATTTTCCACTTTGCTTTGATCAAAAATCTGGCACGCCTAATGGGTCCTCAAATAAAATAAACGAAACATACATTTATTATATTTCCGAGTGCAATGATCAATCTAATCATTTTATGACTCACATTTGTGATATTGGTTAAAAAATTTTCTATTCATAATGATTTTTTACACCAGAAACAACGGATAATCATGATATTTTTGCATTTTGAAATCTTACAGTTTACATTACAGCTGTTAACTATTATCGGACGATGCCTTCTCCATAAATTTTTACTAACCTACCCTCTTTCCTGGATGTTTGGCTGGCACATATCTCCAACGACTATTCAGTGCATTTTGGAATGGGCACAAAATCCGATCGGATGGTTTTCTTGTGCGTCATAAGGGAAGAACTGATAGTAGCTAATGGCGCTAATGGCCTCGAGAACTCGTTGAGAGGAAGCACAAAAGGTCGTGTACTTATCAGATGCTGTTACTCTCTCGTCGTCCACGGCGATGACGACGACGACAAAAACAACAACAAGACGAAAAATTTTCTCAGATAAATAAAAAAATCACATTTATTGCTGCAGTCGACACCTTCCAGCTGTTTTTTACTAAACTCAGAAGCCAAAGGTTGAAACTAAATTCCGTTGAATTTGTCTCAACGTGTTCGATAAAGTGTAAACGTACTCGATTCACATTTTATCTTTGCACACCATCTCATCGTCTTCAGTTGTTTCATGGCAGCAAGGATGCGGTAAAATAAATGCCAACGTCAATGAGAATATCAAAAAGCGACACGTACAAGTCGTCAATCCCTTTTCAAGGTAAGGTAGAAAGAGTTAAAGAAGAAAAAGAAAACCAAGATAATTTGATAATTCGACGACTAAGTTCGAGCATACAGTGAATGGAAATGAAAGATATATATATATATATACGTCTATACACTTGTAAAAAAAAGTGCGAAGACATTCAAAGCTCTCCCTTATAATTCCTCTTTCCGATATCCGCATTATTTTCCATAAGGACAGTTCCTTTTTTGGAATCTAGCTTCAAATATAGATAATATTGTATTATATAAATAAATCTCTATTCTAGAATTTGTAGTACGTAGTGAGTAGAAATAAACGAGAGCAGGCTTAGAAGTAAACTCCTATATGGAGAAACAAGATTAAAATAAATTACACATTTAATAAATTCACTAAAAGTATTAATAAAAAAAATAATTCTAACAACTAACACAAAAAAAAAATCGTCATAAAATTTTATCCTCATTGTTATATTGTGGTTTAATTAATAAAATAAATAAAACAGGTCGGAGCAGTACGGGTGACATAGCCTTCTTAAAGCCTGAGTGATAATTAATTATCATCATCGGCGTAATTAGCACGGCATTCAATTGCTATAAGACAGAATCAGACTAAGAGAGGAAGGGAGAGGGAAAAAGGCGAGATTGATTATAATAATTGTAATAAAGAACATAGAGTAAAGATAATAAAATACAAGAGGAACGAAGAATAGAAGTGGATGGATCGAATATTGAATTGAGGATGTCGTATTATAACGGAAGAGAAATGTCACGGGAAATAAGTACGAGCAACGTTAAATTACGTTAGGTAGCTGACGAATAAAAGTACCTTTCGTTGTCGAGTGTTCCATTCTTTCTTCCTTCTCTACTTTTTCTCTTCGTTGACTGCTCGAAAAACACGTCATTATTTTGACGTTGGCAATCATAAATAACCTAAAGACAATTTTTCCTCGCCTTTTCTTCTCCTCTTTCGTCCACGCGTCTTAAAGCGTCAAAACCATAAAATTGGACATTAATATACAAAAAACGGGAGCAAGGAGACCAATTTACTCGCACTCTCGCGTCACATACCATAGTTTATTATTTTATATTAAATATTGTTCTGTTTCGTTTACTCGATAATAACAATAACATAAAATTAGCTGAAATATATAAATAAATATGAATAAGAGAAAATATTAATATTATAAATATAAGATAAAATAAATAATTGTGTGCAATGTAATTGTCACTGAAAGATATTGTTTTCTTTCTATATTATCACTACCTTACAATATTTATTTCCCAAATATCTTTTTATTATTTGGGCCGTTTTATAACGCACAACTGGAGGAATAAATCAAGATAAAGATATTAAAAAAATCAAGAACTGTCTGAAAACGTGGAAAAACATTCGTGATTCTAAAAATTATTTTTTCAAGATTGAATATTTTGCCAAGTAGATTAGAAACAATTAGTGTGTTTGTTAGAAAAATACGGGCTTGTTTTAATCAAAGCGAGCCGACACAAAGTGGAATACCAAAACGTGGGCGATGTCGCCATCTTGAATCGGGCATGTTGGCCCTGGCCTCCCTGAGATGCGACGAGAGGTATCCAAGTAGTTACAAGAAGGCAGACAGGGTCGTTACCACGAGCCATCATCAACTTGGGCCTTGGTCGTCGCTGGTATACGTGCCGATGGTGGTGTTGCTATCATCCACCTCGTGTGTGGCAAAGCAAGAGGGGCAATTGACGACAAAGAGTTGAGATCTCGAGGTCTCTTTAACGACACAAGTGCCGTGGATGCGATGGCAAGTGCTTGGATCGAAGGTGCCAGTCATGCCAAGCTACGAAGGCGCGGTCATGATAATAATTAACGTTAAGACTTTTCTATGAAAATACACTTATTATTTGAGTAATCTAATTGCAATATTAAATCAGTAATTTTCAGTTAGTCTTTTAATACAAATAAATGAATGCAGTTGAATACTTCAAAAAATAATTTTCTACAGCCATCTGCACTCAATAATACCAAGATAATTATATGAAAACCTATAATATACCATTATTCGCAATCAAATACAATGAAAAGCAACTTTGTTAACAAATATTTACACACTTTTTTCGACAATGATTGTTAACTACTAAGGACTACGGTTTTCAAGTCAAAATCTTCTGGAATGGCTAAGAATGCTCATATAATAAGTTTTCGAGGTAACAGAAATTGTAAAAATTTACGATATCCCACATTGATTTAAACAGAGTAAAATCTCTGTTATGATGGAACTTGAGGCTATTAATTTTAATTTGCGACAAAGTAATGTAAAAATGTTTCCCCCACTCGCATAAGACCTCATTTACGATGTATAAGAAATCATATTAGCACATCAATTGTCATGCAAGACAATGTAGTTAACTCTTACGCGTAATGTTTCATTATTTAAAGTAACACCAAATATAAATAGGTAATGAAAATTTGCTTTTGACAATATATTTTAATGATAATAATGATATTGTTTTCATTCAATATGGTTATCTAATTACGATCTGATGCAAATTAGTATAAAAAATTTTTATCAACAGTATTTAATCGCTTTTAATAATATTAACTATTAAGAAACAATATCAAGTTGCTAATAAACTTTTTAGTGATGACTAGAAGTATCTTTACTAGCTATTTTTTTTTCTCTACTTTTCGATTGATACTTTATAAGGATAGTCATTTTGTGTAAACAAAATATTGTTCACGATATCACTCGAACTCAAGCAACACTTTTTAGAGTTGCAGCTGAGTCAACTGAGTAAAATGGATTAATTTTAGAAGTGTCGTGCAGAATTCATTGCATTTCAGTGTTTAAAGGAAAAAATTACCCAAAGAACGCATCTATGTAGATTAAAATCGAGCTACCCTTATAAGGGCGGAAGGGTAAAAACGTATAAAAATGTACCTAATCGGTATATCTTCGGATCTATGATAGATACGAAAAAAAATTTCAATAAAAGTTGTTAAGGATTCAATTTTTGACGAGAAAGTAAGAATGACTTTTTTCCTATCTATCACATATAATGGAAATCCGTGGCTAAAGCTCCAAAATTCAAAAAGTGGGTGTGAAATCATACGCTGCGCGAATGGAATTGTTATAAACGAAATAAGTGTGTTTTTATCTATCCGATATAGTTAGCTTTTATTTCAGTAAAAGAAAAAACTGTGCGTTAGAAGAATTCAAATCAAGAGTGATCTGCTCGTCACTCGCGCCAAGTCCACGTCCCACTTTCTGATTCTCACTCTTTTTCACATTATCTCTCTCTCGCACTTCCTTATGACAGCGCGCAACAGCGGACACTCTATACAAGAAATTTTACCCTCCCCCTTTTCTTTCAATTCTATTTTTTCTATTAACTTTTAAAGTACAGCACATACGCATAATTCATCAATAGATTTGCCATACAAATCATCTATGAGCTCTTATTTGCAGCATTAATCATGATTTTTAATCCATTTATTAGAAAGATTCAACAAAAGTCAAGATTCTCACATTTCTTGAGTTGGCAACTCTACATCAATAGACTACATATCAGAAAAATATTCTATTCGCCATATTATATTTTGTCTACAGCCAGAAATTTACATTTTCAAATTTTTCAAGTTGGTAATCGTACATAGGTCTAGAGTAGCGGTAGATACTCGGCGCCAAGTGCATATTAACCTTCTTTCTCTTTTTCTCTCTGTTTCTCACTAGTGCACTCTTTCCCCCATGAGCGCCGAGGCAACCGACTACTCTATACACGAAAAATTTTGTGTGACGTAATCAACGCATCTTTATATGCAAATATCGTTATAATTACTACATATTTAATAGGTAATTATCTTATGTCATAAGCTTCCGATCGAACGTTAAACGAGCATTTTCCGTTAATTATTGACGAAGTTATAAATAAGCCACGCCCCTAATAGCGATATTTGTGCTATTCAAGATTTTTTCGCTTACTGTTTCACTCTACTTCATCGAGCGTTCTATCATGTGTTATCTCTTACTGAATGTGTCTTTTGTCACTCACTTCCACGTTGGAGTTCCTACAGTGCCCCTTTTTTTGCCTTATGTATTTTTATCACTGTCTCTTTCACCTTAACTTTGTGATGTTTTTTTCTTTCTTGCCTAACAAAGAGACATCTATGTTCCAAAAAATAAAGAATGTTTCCCGCGTGTTGCATATCGATTTAAATAAATTTTTTTAGGAATTATTGATAAAAAAATATTTTCAACAATTGAATGAAGAAATAATTGTTGGTTAAATGATTATAACAAAATAATACTCGTATAATTGACTTTTTTATGTTGAACTTTTTTCTGTCGCAAAGAAATGAAAAAAAGGCCCCGCACGATAATAGAAAAGCAAAAAATACACCTATGTAGCATAGGAAATAGCTGAAATAGTTATAAATTATGTTTTTATAAAAACATGTTTCTTGCAGAAAAATTCTATGAATGCATATAAAATTCCAATTTATCCAGAGAATAATTTGTACAATCCGATCTTCTATCAATGTTACTAATCTTTTTCAGAAATGTATTCGTGGGGTAACTTTTTTTATTGATGTGTCTGGGCCAAAAATTTCGATTCTTAGAAATTAAAAAAAAAAATATTCAAATAAAATTAAATTGTTATCGTCATAGCAATCATACAGTAAGTTTAAAGAAGAAATTTCATGCAATCATAGGGACTAGTGATAGAAGTGAAACTTAAAACTTTTATATAACAATAGTTTATTTGAATTTTTGAATAAATTTTAGTATGAAGAACTGAAAATTTATAATTTGTAATAATTATAATTTATAGCTATAGACATACTATTAACGTTACCATATCGGTAATGCTGATGGTTCGTTGATGTGAACTTACAAGTTTGTCTCCTACTAAAAATTATTCCAATGCGCCTAAAGAAGTTTTCACTTCAAAAAGGAGTAAAATCCGAACAAACAGGCATCTACGAATGCCTGTAAAAATTCGCGTCAAGTCCACATTCAAGTAAAATTAGTATAAATGGGAAAAAGGTACGATCACAAAAATATATGGAATCAAGTAAAACGCCAAGTTAGCCGCGTCTTTTTCCATAATCTTTCCAAGCTAGTAACGTACTATTGACTTATGAAATTTAAGTTAATTTTGAATTACCAAAAAAAAATATCTTTAAAATCACAAATCTATGGAACTTGGCCCATTTTTTAACATTTTCTGAACAGTTCCATATATTACAGTTCTTCGTATATAAGGATATTTAAAACTGGATTAGACAGACTTTAAAGCGAAATTGGGCCAAGTTCCATAGTTTTTTGATTTTTAAGATAATTTTTTTTTGTTATTTGAAATTAACGTAAATTTCATAAGTCAATAGTACGTTACTAGCTTGAAAAGATTATGGAAAAAAGACGCGGCTAACTTCGCGTTTTACTCGATTTAATCTACAAAAATAACTGAAATCCTACCAAAACCGACTTTACCAGATGTCGGTAAAATTTGCGCCAAGTCCACGTCCTAAGTGACTCTGATATAACAACATTCATATGTGATATACTATTGGAATGTTTGGATACCAAAAATTATTGAAATCACATGGAATGCCAAGTCATTTATTGAATGGAATAGACTCTTTTTGCTTTCAATTGATAATGAAAAACTAAGGATTTTTTAAAAATCATTTTCATCTTATTTACAGAAAAAAATATTTATTCACTGAAATATTTGTAAATTTCTTCAAATCATAAATGCTTATGCAGTATTTTAAAGATAGAACATCATCAAAATTTGGCAAATTATTACTATAATCAATAATCATTTGTTAGTAAAAATTTTCGATTGTTATAGACACAATTCCATATCATTGACAATTAGACTCTGGGGACCTTAAAACGTGCAGATATGTCAAAATTCGGGATTCGCAAAAAAGGACCCATTACTATGACTTCCCACTGCGAAGTTAAAACGAATTGGCATAAATTTGAAGTTTTATTTTTCAATTGAATGTTGAAGTCCTGGTAACTTTAATGATAATGATATATTAAACTACTAAAAGATATTAATTGTTTGTGGGGTGAATTTTCAAACAAAAGCGCTCGGACGAGATGACATTTTCAATCGATAAATAATAATTGAACTGATAGCTTTCACATTTTTTTTTTTTGATTGGAAAGAATTAGAATCATTCAAGTTATTTCTACTTGTATTATGATAACAATCAGTAGTGAAAAAATTCTTTACAAATTCTGTCTTTCTTTCACAATTCATGCAGTAAAAAGCTATCACTTTCATGACCGATAGCTAAATATACTAGTCTTTTTATTTTCTATTAATTTGCTAGTTATTTGTTAGTGTAAAAGACATACAGGTTCTGTTTTGAAAACTATAATGATGAATTTATTTAATGAAAAAGCCTAATCAACCGTAGTAACTTCATAAACCAATTAATTAACTATTGATGATGCTTATAGATCATTCATTTATATTGAAGTTAAAATCAATCGTAGGAAAATATACTTTGGATACAAATTTTAAATAGATATTCTACAGTACGAGAAAAATGATAGGTGTGATTTTTGATTTGCCCATTACTAGAGATATTTTGACTTTATCATCTACCTGCAGTACGCCTTTTCTTTTCATCTCGGATCGAGATCTAGAATCAGTCCTCACGCTTAAAGAGCTATGCTCGCTCCGTAATAGTTGTATCCCTTATTAGAAATTGTATAGCAATGATCTTTGTATTATAAAATACATTGTGCAATGATCTTTGTAATATAAAAAAAAAATACTCAGACGACTTATTTATTTCCTCTCTTTTTGAGAATCGTGAGTGAAGTAATCCGTAATATAATTTTGTGTCATTTCTTGTGTTGTGCTGAGTATTTTTGAAAGTGCGAAATGGAATCATCACAAAAAGTAACTAAGAGGATAGGTGGTTGCCCGGAAAGTTGGATTCAGATATTTTTTGATTATGATGATGAAGGAACCAAGACAACATGTACAATTACTGGCTGCACTTATTCTTGTCTAATCATGATTACATTTACCAATTATTCTTTTCACTTCACATTATTAATATATTTGTTTTCTTCAAAATATGGTATTGTACTTTTATTGCAAATTTTTTTCCTTACCCATCTTCTAAATTAAATTTTTATAATTTTATGTTAAAATTATTTTTAACATATTTTCGCAAAAAATACGAGTAAAATACCATTTTTGAATAGAACGTCCTTTATTTGTGATCATATGTTTTTCAATTATACTTAGAAATTAAGTATTTTTCTATTCGGGAAATATACCAGTGGAAATTTGAAAGAAATTATACTAGCAGTGTCCGAGAAGTATAATGTAAGCATGAAGAATATTTGTTCATTTACTGTAGATAACACTGCAATGATGATTAAATTACATAGTTCATAAGAAACATATGAAGGAGTTGATAATAATTCAAGAACGATTGACGTCACTGAAAGTGAATGTGATAAAGAGGTCGAAGATGACAAGATTATTTGTGATGAGGACAATATCGGAGAGGCTGCTAATGACCATAGAAACGTTAAAGATAATGTAATAAATTCATTGCCACCATTCGATGTGCCGTGCATACATTACAATTGGCTATTGACGATAGTATAAGAAAAAGTAATATAAATGGATTAATTGCTAAAGCACGTATGGCATGAAAGTATTTCAAAAAAGATTCATTTATGAATGCGTTGAAGGATGTGCAACCACCATTGTCAAAATCGGTGTTAAATGTTGTTACACGGTGGCACTCAATACACGAGATGGTGGCTCCGCTGTTAAATTCCGAACAACATAGAGCACATGTAAAATATTTAAGTAAGAAAGATTGGCAAGATATTGGTGAATATGTCGAAGTTCTAAAACTGGCAAAAATAGCAGTGAAGAAATTTCAAGACGAACAACTAATAATGTCAGAATTTGATTCTACATGGCTGTATTGTAAAGAGGCAATTCGAAAATTAAATATACCTTTTGCACACATATATACTTTCAGCATATTGTAGGTATACTTCGGCATACTTCCTAAATGTCACTGAATAGACGAATCAAGTGAGACAACAACAAATATCAAAACACGCGGAGATTGAAAGCTGAAACAGGGTAGTGAGGTTCTCTTGAGGCAAGGATGATCTCGCGTGTCCCTACTCCCGGAGGGGTCTAAGCTGCTTTGTTGTCATGTCGTAAGTCTCCTAAGAAAGCATGTTAATATTAAGTTCGTAATAACCAACGCCACAGTTACTTCCCGAAAGCCCATCCTTCTGCCGAAAATATTGTACGACGATACTGCGAAGGTTCTTCTATTTTTCAGAATTGATTGGTCGTAAACGAGGATTCACCCTTTGATTTCTAGTTTACAAACGGTAGAAGTACCGTCCTGACTCCAAGTTGTCAAACGCTGTCCCAAAATATCGCAAAGAATGTCGCTGTTAAAATAATGGACGAGCTTCGTCTTCTTCAATTGAATCTTCATCTTAACATTAATTCTATAAAAGAAGCGTTTGCACTTGTGAGAAAAAAGCTACTAGATGTACTGTTATTACGAGAGGCCTACTCCATGAACGCTGGTTCACAAGGTTACGCAGTAAGACGATTTGGCCAAGCCCTTGTCACTGTAAAAACCTAAATCGGCTATTGTCGTAGTTGATCCTCTTCTTAAAATGCTCAATATCAATAAATTTAGTAATGCACACTGTACGTATGCCTTCATTGAAGGGCTTGGTTATTCATTTTACGCTATCTCACATTACTTTCAATTCAAAGATCCAATTGAAGTTCACACTGAACGTCTAAGAAAGGTCTTGACGACTCTTAAAGGCAAGCAAGTTCTTATCTGTATGGATGCGAACGCCCGACATCCTCTGTGGTCACCAGATTCTGACAGAAGAGGAGAAAAGCTTGCAAATTTATTTATCGAATTTAGTTTGGAAGTTCTCAAGAAATTCGAAGGAGATCAACAGACTGACAGATTTCCTAACCTCTCTGGTTAGGTTAGGCCCCCTGAGTTAACTTTCTTGTGGCACGGCACTACTAAAAACTCTTTAGGTAGTGTCGTAGAACATTTCTGAGAACCCCGCATCTATCCTTTAAATTTCTCCTTCACGAATTAGCATACAAGTTACTATCTAGTGACTTAAGGAGCCAGTCACCTTCCGAGACGCCATGAACTAGAGAATTTCTTAGCCAATGAGAATTAACTGAGTGACCAATCAAATTTTAAGGGTGATAGTCGAACCATTCTTTTTGAACTTACACCAGTAGCATTATATATCTCAAGGAGAGAAAACGCCTATTTTCGATAAGAGTTTATACTTGAGAAAACAAGAGTTTATGAGCATCAATTACTTTTCGAGTGAGTTCAATACTATTCAAATAGTCATGATAAGTTGAACAATCTGCTCTAACTCAAAGTGCCATTATTTTGAGTCAAACGTGAGTTTGCGAAATGACATGAGTGAGAATCAGACATATTAAAAGTGAATTATCTGAACCAAAGTGAGTGTGATTTTAGATTCCAATGCCGACTGGTTCAATGAAACATAAGTAAATTAGTGTATTTATTTAAAAATGGTATAAGTTACAATTTCTTGCGATCACTCCTCATTCCTTCTCACATTCCAGCACTCGAATCTATTTTCTATTGCTGAGAAAAATTCGCTTGACTTCGCGCCACAGTTCAACATACAACTCCTCAAAAGAAGAATCGAACTTCGACATAATCGTAGCAACTCAGAAACTTTCACAGTCCCGAAGCAAATTGTCAGTCGAAAGAGAGTAGTCAATGTCGAAGCAGCTGATTGGGAAGCCTCCGGTAAGTTGATGTCCGAGCTAGAAAGCACACTTTCCGCTGGATCATTGTTAGACTCTTCGGTGAGCATTGACGGATTCGCTGACATTCTCACAAATGGTTTAACAGATCTCTGCGAAAAACCCATGCCACGTCGAAAAGCACCAAAGAAAGCGAATCCCTGGTGGAACAACCACTTGTCCCGTTTAAAGCGTAATGTCTATAGACTGCGCCATCGATATCAGCGCATGAAAAAGTTCGTCTCAACCCACGAAAACGAGGAAAAGTAGGGTGTGGTATACAAAATTGCGGCCGATAAAATGCAAATTGAAAAAGTCATGAATGCACTTCACATCGGAGCGGGTAATGGAACCTTGAACTTTCAGGAAACAGTCGAGCGATTGCTGGCAGTACACGTAGTCGATGACCATCCAGAAATGGACACAGATGAACAAGGTAGGATAAACATATCTACAAAGTAATGTAAAATTACCTTACAGACCGTACAGTTAGCCTATCATGGGGAACTGGCTCAGTCACAAAAGTGGCCACGCGTAAGTGCCCTCAGGGATCTGTGCTTGGCCCACTGTGCTGGAACATTATGTGTGATAACCTACTGAAAAGAGTGGACTTTCCCTGTACTGAAAAGGACATTTCATTTGAGTACCTCGCTTTATTGGGCATTAATCTGGAAATGGCTCTACTTCTAGTGACGGCAATACTTAGAAAGTAATATTCTTGCGCCTTCAGAAAGGCACGAGGATACACGCATCTAGCCCAAGGCCCTGCAATATACCACGACGAGTCCAACTTCAGTTGCTGGCCCGGAGTGTTGCTGCGCATTTTTGGTCGGGTAAGGTTCACTGAACATTTACGGATTCGCAGTGCCTTATCGGGTTTACTCGAGCATCCAGTTGATTTCGGAGCACAAGGTATTTCTTTAACTAGGCTAGGCAGCACATTCCCTTGCCTACATCACAGGAGCCACAGTAAAGAGGCCGGTCAGCGCCCCGAGGAACACCTTTGTAAACTAGAAAACCAAAGGGTGAATCCTCGTTCACGACCAATCAAATATGAAAGATCGAATAACCTTTGCAGTATCGTCATATGATATTTTCGGGAAAAGGACAGGCTCCCGGAAAGCGATCTGCGTACGATTCTCTAGCCACTCCCGTGGACAAGATCCTCACACCCCGCACTGGCCGACGACTGTGGCTTGGGTTATTAAGAACTCAACATCAACATGCTTTCTTAAGAGACTTACGACATGACAACAAGGCAGCTCAGAACCCTCCGGGGGTAGAAGCACGCTAGATCATCCATGCCTCAAGAGAACCTCACTACTCTGCTTTAGCTTTCAATTTCCGCATGTTTTGATATTTATTCTTGTCTTACTTGATTGGTTCAGCAAATTTGGTAAGGATCAGCTGACCTTCTGAGGTGGCAGCCTGCAATCGTGAACATAGTTTGGATCTATTTGTTTATTAATCTATTTATTGATATTTAGGACGCATGCCAAAGTATGCTCAAAGATTATGTTCATCTTATTTGCTCATTATTTAATTGATTAATTGATTTATTTATCTCTACCGTTTCTGCTATAATACTTGGTATCTATTATAATTTTTCTTTTGCCATTCTTTCATCATTACATTCTCTTCATTAAGACACATTTTCTCCCACACATACACACACACTTGTAAAGGACTCCACATCAAGGCAGAGCCTAGCTTGTGGACATATGAGGCGGTAGTGGTGATGGTAGCTCGTAGCCTCTGTCCCGTTATAATAAAGGCAGAGTTAACAGGTATACCCACGAGGAAGAATCCACCTTTATACCCGCGACACTGTAAATATAAGCCTCTAGAGCACGTTAGTTTGACGAGGGGCAATAGTTAGATAGGCTAAAATTATCGATGAAGTAGTTCAAATAGAGATTGAACATCTAAATTCATTTAGAAAATTTATGATTAAATACCCTTCCAGATAGTCCCTATAACAATAGACTATCCCCACTAAAACATTTTTGAACCTTAATTCAAATAATAATAATAAGTTTAAATAATAATAATTATAATTTGAACTTACTTTTTCAGTCATCATGAAATAATCGTCACTATTAATGTTAGTTTAATTATAGTAATTATAAACTTAAATCTAGAGTAGCGGTAGATACTCGGCGCCAAGTGCACATTCACCTTTTCCCTCTCTCTCTCTTTCTCACTAGCGCGCTCTTTCCCCCATGAGCGCCGAGGCTACCGACTACTCTATACACGAAAAATTTTGTGTGACGTCATCAACGCATCTTTATATGCAAATATCTTTATAATTGCTACATATTATGATTTCATATTTAATAGGTAGTTATCTTATATCATGAGCTTCCAATTAAACGTTAAACGAGAATTTTTTATTAATTATTAACGGAGTTATAAATAAGCCACGCCCCTAACAGCGATATTTCTGCTATTCAAGATTTTTTCGCTAGCTGTTTCACTCTACTTAATCGAGCGCTCTATCATGTGTTCTCTCTTACTGAATGTGTCTTTTGTCACTTTCTTTCGCATTGGGCTCCCTACAGTGCCCTCTTTCTTGCGTTACGTATTGTTATCACTCTCTTTCACGTTAACCTCGTAATATTTCCTTCTCTCTTGCCTAACCAAGAGACGTCTATGTTCTGAATAATGAAAAATGTTTCCCGCGTGTTGTATATCGATTTAAATAAACTTTTTTAGGAATTATTGGTAAAGAAAAGTTTTAAATGATCAATGAAAAATAAGTGTTTGTCGAATAATAACAACAAAAGAATATGATTAAAAAAAGTAAAAAGTGTTTCCCGCGTGTTGCATATCGATTTTAATAGATTTCATTTGGAATCATGGATAAAATGATGTTCTAGATGATTGAAAGAAAAAACAATTATAATAAATATCCAAAATTGTTATAAATTTTGTGGTTGGCTTCAAATAATGTCTTATTGCAATATCATATTTTTCACTATTTTCATAAGACATTATTTCATTGAACTTTTTTCTATTTCAGAAAAATAAAAAACTGGCTTGGCAAAGTAATAAAAGAGCAGAAAATACACCTATATAGCATAGGAACTACCTAAAATTGTTATAAAGTTTTAAATTTTCGAAATAAATAAAAATAAAATTAAATAATTTTTAACGTTGTTGTCTTGAGACAGCGCGCTCGGAGAGCGCGCGTTGTTTCTAGTAACCTTATTGAAAAAAAAATTAATTTGGAAGAAGAAAATTTTTTTGGAAGTTTGGTGACTGTCTCCAAAATTCCACTTTGATCGCACGAAATGTTACCAAACTTCCACTTGCACGTATATATACTACTATATGAATTTCTGGTGTCTATCTGTCTGTTCGGGGTAATCTCCAAAACGGTTAATTTGATTGCGACCAAATTTAACAGATATGTAGAGGGGGTTGTTCGGAAAGTTATATGCTACTTTTTGTTAATGTGAATTGTTTATAACAATTAAATTTGTTATAAACAATTGAAAACAGGATTTATTCAATATATTTGAGATCTTTCAACGGGAAATTTTTTCTTTTACTGAAACAATGTTATCCACTGTGTAAAATGGATATAAACATACTTCTTTTGTTCGTAACATACCATTTGTTGTAAAAGAACAGAAATTGAGTTTTTTGATCATTTCCTTTCATCATCAGTAAGAGTGCTCCTGTAACTGGAGGAGTTACCCAGTGAACACAGAATGTAAATGTGATATAACAAGGAAGTAACAAGTTACGTAACTTTTTTGACTTATAGGTGACATAACAATTATATCAAATTTGAGTTTTATGATATGTACCTAATTGTTACTTCTATGTTACGTATCAGTTACATGGCATTGTGATTGTAGTATAACGTCACAATTGTGACGGCTATATTATGTCCTCGTGACCAAACAATGTTACTTTGAAAAAAACGTCACAACAGTGACTCTTATGTTATGTTTATGTTATGTCGCAGCCGTTTCCTCAGTGTAACATAGCATCAATAAAATGAAATAACATCAGTGTAATGTAACTTACGTTACATATGTTATACAGACACTGCGATACATGAATTATTTTGCATTGGATATAATATTTTGTTACATAACTTAGTGATGTTGCTTATATGTTTATGTATATGCTTATTTGTAATACATAACTTATGCTACATAAATGGAACATTAATGGTACATAACTTTGTTACAAGTGTACTATGGTAAATGTATACATGGATGTTATTATATATAACGTTCACGTTTTAATCTTCAATATCCGTTATTAGGTAAAAAATTAAAAAACTAATTGTCATAAATCTATTTTTTGTAACAAATTTTGATATTTCCTCAGTTATTCTGCTCCTTTTAGATTCTTGAAGAACAGAACTCATTATATTATATGGTTCTTAACCGTATATCCGAGATTTATCGTATTTTTCTGTTACTTTTCTTTTTTTTATAGATTTCAAAATTATTTTGGAAGTTTGATGACTGTCACCAAACTTCCATAATCGTTGTAGGGGAGTTTGGTGACAGTCACCAAAATTCCAATTCGTCACCAAACTTCCACTTTGGTCGCACAAAATGTTACCAAACGTCCGCTTGCATGTATATATATATATATATATGTATATATATACTTCTACTGTTATTCAAGAGGAACGCTTCAACTTCATAGCTATAGATATTATATCAACGTTACTATGTCAGTAACACGGATGATTTGGTGATGTGAACTTACAAGTTTGTCCCCTACTAAAAATTGCTCCAACGCGCCTAAAGAAGTTTTCACTTCAAAAAGAAGTGAAATCCGCACAAAACAGGCATCTAGAAATGCCTGTAAAAACTGGCGCCAAGTCCACATTCAAGTAAAATTAGTATAAATGGAAAAAAGGTAAGATCAAAAAAACATGTGAAATCAAGTAAAACGCCAAGTTAGCTGCGTCTTTTTTCATAATTTTTTCGAACTAGCAATGTACTATTGACTTATAAAATTTCAGTTAATTTTGAAGTACAAAAAAAAAAATCTTCAAAACCAAAAAACTATGGAACTTGGCCCAATTTTTTAAATTCTTTCAACAGTTCCATATATTATAGTTCGTACATAAGAACATTTGAAACTGAATTGGGCAGACTTTAAAGACAGAATTGGGGCAAGTTCCATAGTTTTTTGGTTTTGAAGATTTTTTTTTGTACTTCAAAATTAACTGAAATTTTATAAGTCAATAGTACATTGCTAGTTCGAAAAAATTATGAAAAAAGACGCAGCTAACTTGGCGTTTTACTTGATTTCACATGTTTTTTTGATCTTACCTTTTTTCCATTTATACTAATTTTACTTGAATGTGGACTTGGCGCCAGTTTTTACAGGCATTTCTAGATGCCTGTTTTGTGCGGTTTATAATTGTGTTGAGAATTAATTAATTCTCAGTTTGAATTTGCCAGCTGACAGGAACTTCGGCGGCCATCTTGGGACTGGGTCGATAACCAATCGACCAAACAATCAATAATTCTTAATTTAGTCAATCATTTGACTAATTTTCAGTGTCCCTGTTGACTAATGAAGTTCCTGTCGCCATTCTTTCACTGTTCTCGTTCACGTGTACACGCCATTCTTATTCATTCTTAACAAATCTTACAAGTTTGAGTCAATCATCAGTACTAGTGCTATTGTAAATCATCAGAAACATTCAGGCTTTATTCTAAATCTATAATCAAGTAATATTTCACGATATTTCATTGTAAATTCAAGACATTTCAACAAATTCATTTGCATTGCATTGATAGGCTAACGCCACGTGCACAATCACATTCTTGCTCAACTTGAGAAGCGTGCTGAGCTCGTGTGGGAGGTCAATAATACCGAACACACCAAGTTGGGTAGTTTTTTGGACATTCAATTCAGATTCAAGAATTAAAATTAGACATTCAGTCATTTTGAGCGACATTCAGTCTTCCTAGTTAACAACTCAAGTTTGTCAGTATACTTAGTGTACCTGTTAGTGCTTAAAATAAAGATACTTTATTTTTTATAAAACCTGACTTCCGTTTGCTCTGTTCCGGCACAATCATCCCTATCCTTAAACGGTTAGGTTAATTCACAAGTTGAGACTTTCTCAACAAATTGAATTATAATTATTATTATTTAAATTTCCTTGTTATTATTTAAATTAAGGTTTAAAAATTTTTTAGTCGGGATATTTTATTGTTATTGGACTATCTAAAAGGGTATTTAATCATGAAGTTTCTACATTAATTTAGATGTGGAATCTCTATTTGAAAAACTACTCCATCGATAATTGCTCGGATGGTATCAAAGTGTTTGATGGACCAGGCATTAATGATGCCGAGTGTACCTCGAGGAAGTTGTTGTGCCTATAACAGAGCTCAGTGATTCTTCTCTCAGGTGGACTTGGTGAGTAGTAGTAGTGCTGGGGGGGTGAAAAAGGTGTCGCCACTTGCCCCGGAGGGCCAGAGATTTTCCTCGTATTGTTACAAAATATACTATTCTTCAAGTTAACAACAACCGATTAATAATAGTAGAGCTTAGTGAAGTTATGTGGACAATTTAGAGCTTGGATTGAGCTAATTAGTCAGCCTAGAATTGATATTATATTATATAGAATTAATATTATTAAAATAGAAGTCAGAGTACGTGTACTTAAGTGCGTCATATAAGTGTTAGTGGCTGCAAACACGTTGTAGTCAGCGTCGGTAGGCCTAGCACGATAGTATGACACCTATCATTGGCTTGGTTGGAGAGGACGAGCTGTAATTAATTGAGCATTGAAAGAAGAGGTAGGATAATGCAAGCAGATCGGGTAGGCTCGACGGAGCACAAGCTAGGACGGTAACTAGTTCAGCTGGCAGGTTGCACTTTTTCTCGCACTAAGACTTATATTTTAGGCGTAAACTTTTTTTACCAACGGCTACAATTCATTGTTTTGAACGTATTTTATTCTTAGGAAACTCATCACTTTCCGCTTTCTTTAAGAATACAGGAATTGAACAACATTGTCATTTGAATTCCGATTTTAAGATAGTTTTTAATTCACTTATTTACTGACATTAACAAGCATAAAAATATAGGAGCTTCAACACATTTGTATCACCTAGTGAGCATCAGTTTTGGAACCTGTAATGCGTATTTATTGCTCACCTCCTTTGACGGTGGTTTGGTGTTCTTGGCATCGTGAAAATATCATGACATTTCGAAGAGAAAGTTTACTCATATGACAGAATCGAATCAATTTAAAAAAATAGGACGTTTGATGTGCCCTAATTTGAGTTTAGAATTAACATAAATAAATCAGTTAGATAATGGATGGAATTTTTTTACCAAACATGTTTGATTCGTTTGGCACGTTATAAAATTTCAAAGACTTTGAGGAAGTAGACAACTAATACATTTAAAATTTATTGACATTAAACAAATTAAATATATTCATAAGGATGTACTGTCTAAGTACATTTCAATTCTTTTTAAGATAATTGTTGAATATATATTGTGAAGAGAATTGAACATGAATGATGATCAAATTTCGGGATTAAGGTTAATGATTAGTACTTAAACAACTTTTTTTTTTTCTAGCAAGGAAATTATAAATTATTTTTTCATGAGACCCAATTTCCATCGAAAGAGCAGAATAAATGTCTCTTTGTGATTCTTAATATAACATAGCAATCGATGCTACACAAACAATTCTTTCTTTTGAAAAAAATCTGTAACACAAGAACTAAAAATTTTTATTTTAAGAGACCAATTTCAATCGAGAGAGTATAAAAATTTACGAGATACCTTTCTTTACAATTTTAAAAATAACATTTACGGCGTAATTAGAGACTGAGTAGTTCATGATAAGATGAAATATTATTTTTTGGTATAGTCATGTGGGCTAACATAGATATAATTCTTATCACAGTCACTGACAAACTATTTTTGAGGAAAATTTTTTTATTGTAATCGTAATATACGGATTATTCAATACTAGCATTTCTAACGAATATGACATATTTGAATGATTTAAGAAATTGTAACATTATTTTTGCATTTATCTTTAATACTATGATGAATAGATATTTTCGGCTCTTGTATTTATTTCAATTTTCATTAATAGTCATCCACACGACTATAAAAATTTCTATGGTCTGTCTGTCTGTACGCGCTAATCTCCGAAACGGCTTATTTCATTGCGACCAAATTTCGCACAAATGTAGAGGGCATTATCATTTGAAAGACCTTATCGTATTGTTTTCCATAAAACTAACGAGTTCATATCATCAAAACCAATTGAAGATCGTAAAATATTTAAACATACATCAGGAGTGTTCATTAACGATGTAAAATCGAAAATTCAATCACATGGTTCAGACAACATATATATTTCTGTTCAAAGTGTCTTCCAATTACAAGTACATTCAGAGTGAACTTTAGTTCTAAAAGGAAAAAAAAACATAGAGTGTACAGTTCAATCAGTTTCTCTGACAACCCACAGTTACGCTATACAACCAACGATATCTTACTTCAGGTAAGAAATTTAATTCAAGTGTTATATTATAAGATATGAAGATGATTATTCCTGAAGGGACAACTGGACAAACTTAACCATGAGATATTTTTCGGTTCAGCACATGAAGAAACTTCGTACGACATTTTTCAGGCAGCGTCTTATTACGAGATGATTTAAATTTATACTCAAGAAATAATATTATCAAATTACAATCACTGACTCATAATCAACTCTTTTCTCTGCGATGCATCAATCTCTCCGTTATTTATGGTTTAAAAGTAGACATATATTTATTGAACCAAATGAATTCAAAAATCCAGACGATTTTGCATTTACAGATATCTGTAACTTTCACTGTGGAATTCCAGGATGCAAAAATATTCCAATAGTCCACTGTGCATGATGTGAAAAATCAGTATTTATTGAACGTTTTTACAATGAACATCACATATGTGATACGTCCGATTTATTTTGATATAAATCTGGGAAAGTATGGAATATTTTCTTTGGCATCAATTTCGATATTATTTCAAACATTGCAAAAATAGCTATCTCGTAATTTTTTATGCTCTTTCGATAGAAATCGATCCCATTAAAAAATAATTGATAGTTTTTAAACAACAGATTTTTTTTTTTTAATAAAAAAAAAATTTATATCCCTAAGTTTGATAAATATGTGAGTAAAAGTATTTTTTATCTTTTTTTATAATGTTTCCGAAGTATGAGGTCGTATTGGCAAATTTCACTTAAACATTTGTAAAAATTAAAAATCACCTTTGAAGAGTATCAACTTTAGGTGTTATTTTTATACTTTTAAAACGATGCTCCGCGGAAAAAAAAAGTACTTCATCATTTTCGACGCAGATTATTACATAGAAGCCTCAGCTCAAACGACGGTGACCACCTTGTGCGGTTTCCTTGTGAGATTTCTTTGGAAAATAATAGTATTGGTGTCTGTCTTGGTCTGTCTTGGAGGGGCAAAAGTGAGCTAGTCATAAAATAATCAAATTTGGCTAATGCTAACTCTAGGCTAATCACGCAGTCACCTCTATAAATATTCTTGAAATCTCACAGTTTTGTTGTAAAAAGTAAGTGCAGTCGTCTCAGTAAAGATTTCACGAACAAACGTGAACCACCAGAACCAGTCTCAACCGTGCCAGTGATCCAGAAAATTCAGTTATAGTGTTTTTGGGCGTGAAGCTGAGTTGGCGTCGATGTCATCGTGCCTTACGGACAGCAATACATATAGCACACACCCGAACAACTTTCTGTAATGTGTACCTGTCGCTACACGCTGTTTGACATTTCTGGTGTAAATTTTTTTGCAGACAGTTAATATCGTGTAAATCAAAGTTAATTTCAGCCAACTCAAAAACAATTAGTAGTGATTTTCTCTAGTGTTTAAGCTAAGTATTTTTGTTAAATAAAACTCAGAAAAACCATACTTTGAGTGTTCGAAAATTTATAAATTGAATCTTCTAGCATCTAACCTCATTAATTAGCAACACAGTCCACTAACTTTGTTATTTTTCTTATTCTGGCTGACTCGAAGTCCGAACAATGAACAATTTTGAAAATCGTTTGAAGAAATTTATTGCCTTTGGAAAAGTCACGTGTCTAAAAGCTAAACTATTCATAAAAAAAGATTTCGTGACGAGTGAAGAGGCATGCATTAAATCAGTTACTTTTAGAATCGTATAAATAAAAATCTTTATATGATAAAAAAATTTTTCACCGTGACTGTACTTTATTTCCAGGATGAGATCAAACTTCTTAATTTTCAATTAAGAAACATAGCGAAAAGACTCATACAAGGGCTACAAGAAACAACTATTGTTTATGCTAAAACCGGAAATATAAAAGTTTTAATTTCGTCAACATATAAACTAATGATCTATCAATTGCATGCGTATCAATCAGCTTTTGAGGTAAGTTGTGTAAAACGTTTTTGAATTATGAGTAAAATTTATTGATTTCTTATTTTTTCCCCAAATGTTACATTCATAAAATTTTTTGAAGCTTCATTTACTCAAGTATAACAATTGTGCTCAACTGCGGCGAACTATTTTGAAAATGAGTTCTTATTTCAACTATATGAAAAAGGACGTCATCGGTCAAGAAAATTTGGAAACGAGCGTTATTAACTATAGAGAAACTCCTCTTGACAAAAAACCTTCAGTAAAATCCCCGCAACCAAGAATACTCCTTTTCAAATGACTCGATAAAATTCTAAGAAAACTCATCAGTTGATTGCAAACAATCAAATTCTATTTTTGTAGGTACAAAATATATACAAATGATAGTGTATATGGTTTAGGCTACATGGCAGTAAAAATTACATTCAGATATTCGTTGTACATAGATAACTGGTAGACAACATTCCCGCTGTTGCAAATGTCAGTCGGTAATAAAAATAGTCTACTAGTAAATTATTTGTCGTATTACACTGTCAATGTGCGAAATCTGATGTAGAAATAGTTCTTTCATCTAAGTAAATAAGCAGAGGTGGTTTTATCCCAATTTTCAATACTGAGTAGGTTGTTTTATCAAATATAATCGGTAACCTACTAATTGTTCGATTGACCGTCGGAGTCGCTTCTTTACGACTGTAGTTTGCTGATAACTTACGAACTGAAGAGTAGATTGAGAGAGCCTATGCTATAAGAATGCTATATTGTATGAAAGTTTATTATAGTAGGAGTAAAAATAACGCGTTGGATGAACTTATAGGCATTGAATAGACTCCACTTCTCATTGCTTATAGAAAATTTAATTGTCTTGAACAAATCACATAATAGTCCAGTCATATTAAATTTTAAATCGGGAAATCTTGAAATGGATAAAATTTTAATAGAATATATTGTAGGGGATGTAGAATTAGTTTCCCCTAAAAAAAAGTGAGCTCCGACACCGGGCAAGGGTTGAAATCACCCTTTAAACGCTTTTTTATGCATTTTTTCACGTTTGTTCTCATTTTTTTCGAGAACTATAATAAATATGAAAAAATGTTTTAAATAAATGTTGTAGCGGCTACGTTTTTACATAAAAAAGTCCGCATCTTCGCAACCTTACCTGTAACAGGTAAAAAGTTATCAACCTCTAAAGGTTGGTAAAATTAAAACCGGTGAAAATATTGAACACCCTTGGCGTACGATACTGGTGTGAGAGAGACAGAGCGTTTGCGCTTGTTACTCTCATTGCATGTTTTCGGGCCTAAACGCACGCATGTTAAACTCCGCCCTTTGAGGAAACAAGAAGAGAAGATACATAGAGTCAATGAGTTAGAAAAAAAGAGCCTTATTGACTGATTTTGGGCTTCTCCGGAAATATCTGACGCACAAGGTCAGTGTTTTCCTTTTCAATACATTCTCAAGTTTTAAATGTATTGAGTTTTATTTCAATTGACTTGAAATTAAAATATTCCAAGCCAAAAAATAATAAAGAAATTAATTAATTAACTAATTAATATAATAAAATTAATAGAATATTATATATTTATTGTTATTATAATTACAAACGGCTATTTGAATGGTGAATAAAAGAACGATTTGAGAGTAAAATTTATTTAATTTAAAAATTAAGTATAAAATCATTTTTAACAATAAATTAAACTATATTTGAAATAAAATTTTTTTTTCATCTTCTTACTTTACATTAATAAATTATTTATTTTATTTTTATTATAATTACGTAGTGCTATTTAAATTGTAAATAACACAAATAAAAAAAAACAATATTAACATAGAAAATTCTTTTAAAAATAAAATTCAATTAAATATTAAAAATTATTTTATTTTTTAATTATTCATTGAAACAGAATTTTCTATGTTAATATTGTTTTTTTTTTTTTGTGTTATTTACAATTTAAATAGCACTACGTAATTATAATAAAAATAAAATAAATAATTAAAAAAAAAATTAATGTAAAGTAAGAAGATGATTTTATTTCAAATATAGTTTAATTTATTGTTAAAAATGATTTTATACTTAATTTTTAAATTAAATAAATTTTACTCTCAAATAGTTCTTTTATTCACCATTCAAATAGCCGTTTGTAATTATAATAACAATAAATATATAATATTCTATTAATTTTATTATATTAATTAGTTAATTAATTAATTTCTTTATTATTATTTGGCTTGGAATATTTTAATTTCAAGTCAATTGAAATAAAACTCAATACATTTAAAACTTGAGAATGTATTGAAAAGGAAAACACTGACCTTGTGCGTCAGATATTTCCGGAGAAGCCCAAAATCAGTCAATAAGGCTCTCTTTTTCTAACTCATTGACTCTATGTATCTTCTCTTCTTGTTTCCTCAAAGGGCGGAGTTTAACATGCGTGCGTTTAGGCCCGAAAACATGCAATGAGAGTAACAAGCGCAAACGCTCTGTCTCTCTCACACCAGTATCGTACGCCAAGGGTGTTCAATATTTTCACCGGTTTTAATTTTACCAACCTTTAGAGGTTGATAACTTTTTACCTGTTACAGGTAAGGTTACGAAGATGCGGACTTTTTTATGTAAAAACGTAGCCGCTACAACATTTATTTAAAACATTTTTTCATATTTATTATAGTTCTCGAAAAAAATGAGAACAAACGTGAAAAAATGCATAAAAAAGCGTTTAAAGGGTGATTTCAACCCTTGCCCGGTGTCGGAGCTCACTTTTTTTTAGGGGAAACTAATTCTACATCCCCTACAATATATTCTATTAAAATTTTATCCATTTCAAGATTTCCCGATTTAAAATTTAATATGACTGGACTATAAACAAAGAGTTGCCTACAACCACCGCTTTTCGATGACCGCTTCCTGCATACGAGCTGCGAGATGTCATAAACCAGGCCTATCACTTTCCTATCGCGTAGACACTCTAGAGTTAGCAGTCCACGCCCTTCCAGATCACGAGGAAGGTATAGGCGTTGGACAAAAGATAGCGGGTAATGACTTCGTGATGATTTTGTTGGAGCCTGATAATTTAGACTCCATATTCTTATAAGCCGGCACTTATACTATCTGCGAAGAGTATCTTTGATAACAAACACATCCTGTAAAAAGTTTGTGCCTGTCCAAGATATCGATATGACTCTCCAGCGTCGAGATGTTTTATGATGCTCCCGTTTGTGAGTTTGACATCATTACTCCAGTCCAGCGATCTTTCTTTTACTAGGTGGGCCACTGTCACTTGTGTAACCCAATCTTCATGCAGACTAGTATACTTGAACATCGGTTAGAAAGTTTTGTTCAATAAAAGAGAAAATTTGCCGTCACAATTTTGAAAAACCTAAATACATTGCGTAGATTTCATTATAAATTGTTTCACAAAGATTTGGTTGCTTTAAATAAAAAAATTCTTTGCAATCCAAGCAACATGGTTAGTATCTTTTTTTCTTGAGGAAAGAAATTTTCCAGTGAATACACTCGAATATATTGCATAAATACTGTTTTTTCTTGTTAACTTTCCAGTGGGAAGTTATAGTAATGGGTCTGATTTTGCGAATCCCGAATTTTGACATATATCCACGTTTTAAGGTCCCTAGAGTCGAATACGACCGTTTTCCAGTAGACGTTTGTGTGTGTGTATGTACGTATGTGCGTTCGGAATTATTTTGCGCCTCGATTATCTCGAGAACAAAAAATGATATCGACGTGGAACCAACTGCATTCGACACGTAATTGCGCAATTTAGAACTGATTAGGTGATGATAACGATATTTCATAGAGAAAAAATTTTTTAAAAAACAGAATCAGCAGTAAAAAAATTTTAAAATTGTGTTGGGATGGTAAAAATACCATTGATATGGTGAAACGATGGATTGCAGGTTTCATGATATGTTGGATGTTGTCCTTTTCCCCCCTTTCCACGTCTAGTCATAATAAATTAATAAAAGTTATGTTGGTAGTAACCTCAAAACAAAACAGAGAGACTAGTACTGATGGTTGTTGAATAATTCACGAAGAGAATAAAGAGTGTGATGATGTCAGAGTCTTGGTCTGTTATCAATATTATTTAGTCACTTTAGAGTATCATTAGAGAAATTGTAATAATTTAGCGTATCTCTTTTATAATTCGCATTCACTTCATGTCTTTATATTGTTCTTGATAATTCGAAGAAACTTACACTTCACTTAGAAGTGTTCTAGAAGCAAGTATTATACTGTATAACATTGCTGACGAGATGGAATTGACGTTGACTCATCAATATGCGTGAAGGAGTTCTCGATTAGTTAAGTACCGTTTTTCGACATTTATTTCTATTTTGAAATAAGATTTATCAAAATAAAACGACAATAGCAGTACATCAATAGATATTTCCCAATCCGAATAAAGAAAAAAGAGATGTAATTTTTCAAAGAAATCTGTTGACAACGTATATTCACAACCGTTCTTCAATGTTCTTTTGTGGCAGTGCTGGTGCTTAGTCGATGATTAAATAAACCTATAACAAAAATACGAAAAAAAAAGTATTATGTATTTTGGACAAATTACTGAAAAATTTACGTTTTTCCAGTCATTCCAGTATTCCAGTTTAGATAGTGTACAGTAGTAACTAGTGATTAGTAACTAGTAACTTTCAATTTATTCTAAAATAGGCATTTATTCATTATTGATTTAAGGCCGTAAGAGCAGCTGTGAAGTAGTGTGCCTTTCTTGCTACTATCTTGTGACACTATACTATTATTGTGTCATGGTTGTCTAGAATAATAACCAAAAACTAGTAGTGAATAGTAACTAGTGTAAAGTAGTGAATGATCAGTGATTACAATCATACTGTGAGTGGATTATCATTGAATATTATTAATGAATTATTTTTCATATCCATGATTTGGAAACGGTAGTGATTTTTTATTCAGCAGCATTTGAACTATATGATCACGCATAATTTGTACATTATATGGCATTTAGTTCTCTGGTTTTTTTTTATAACACAATAATGTTGCAAAATAGATTGCGAATGCTCCACAATCTATACTATTATTTTGTTCTTGTACTTAGTAAATCTGTACAGGGTATTTAAGTAATCGGTTTGATCTTTTTCCAAGGAATTCTTATTTAAACTGTCGTAGATGTAAACGTTGCCATTACCGTCATATTTTGTACAAATCTAGTGATCTACAATGTTGACACCAATATTACCGCTATAACTAATCTGAATATTATTTTCAGATCTAGGTCTTGCTTGTAAATTATATAAAAATGCACCTATGTATCCTACATCTTGTGCGAAATTATACACTCCGTGGGCAGTTAGTTTTCTATTCATTATTTCATAAAATAAATTGATATGTGTATCAGATAAATAGGATCTCCAATGAGACACTTCTTGACATTCTGCGATTGGAATATCAAAATCATATGGTACGTTATTATCATCTATATTGTCATAGATATTCTCAATATCATTTGGTACAATAGAATCATTGCTAATTATGCTTTTAGTTTGCTTATCATCTATATCATCATTATCAATATCCATTAGGAACGAATCATCGATATTTTTATTTTTACATTCCATGCGAATACCGTTACTGATTGTCATTTCACTATAATTGTCATTTGTAATTGTGCTACTTACATTAGTGATGTTAGGATTGTCAGTGGCATGCACAATAATATTATCATTATAAACAGCATATATTGGTTTATGATAGGTAAAATATGATTCAAATACTCCACATTGTAAGTTATGAATATTAGAAAAAATGACATCAATTTGTGTATTCAATGACGTAGTAATACTATCTGGTGGCAAATTCGATAATAATTGATATCGTTCTAAACAATTATCAGGAAATTATTTTGTTGTTATTATAATTAATGATGTCATAATTGAAATCTCCCATTAATAGGATAAGACTTCTGGAAGGCAATTTTTGTAAAATGTAATCGATTGTTTCTTTGAACATAATTGTTGTTGCTTTAGGTGATTCGTAGCCACTAATCAAATACCAATTTCCGGCTTTTACTGCAAATAATTGCACATGTCCCTCACTGCTATAAGTATGTTTTGATGATAATACTGTGAACTGTACATTCTTCACATCGCATATTAGTCCATGATTATTTTTATCACGATCGATTCTTAGAACAATATTAAAATTTTCAATATCAACTACATCGCTTTGCACAGTCAAAGAATCGCTGAATACTAAGATATCCGCTCGCAAATACCATGTATCAGAAATTATATAACTTAGGTTCTTCCGTAATGTACCAACATTTTGATACACTATTTTTGTTCCTATGACGGTCTCTAAGTTATTGTATAACAGTTTCAATAATTTTTTAGATCTCAGACGTTCTAATTCAATAAGCGCTGAATTTACAGCCTTTGAATTTGTAGAAACATTTGGTAATTTGAATTTACCAATTATAAATAGTCCACTTAATTTGGTGACACGGTTGAGGGCAACATATAACATCGATAAAGTTCGCCTCTCTTGAGCAGTAAAATCTAGACATATTTTATCATATGTTTGACCTTGACTTTTATGAATAGTTATTGCCTCTGCAGGTATAATAGGAATTTGATTTTTCAAAATTTTGTATTTATCATCTTGTGCCACACTAGTTTAAATCGATATACTTTCTATTGGTGTTACAACATTATCTATGTTATTCTTTGTCATATAATCACGACAACGAGCTCCTATGTTGATTCGAACTCTTGGTGTATGAAAATCTAACTATAGTGTAGATGGTATGTTAGCATCTTTACATTCGATATATTTTAACAAGCACCATTTACTAGACCGTCTTCTACATCGATATTCTTAATTATCATATATTTATGGTAACTTTTAATCGAATAACGGGCAATTAAATTGCAATATTATTTGCTTCTTTACTTATTGATCGTAATATAATTTGTTTTTCACCTTCGGTTATGTCTTTAGAGAAAACAACTTGAGCAGTTGAAGTAAATAACTTACATTGACATTGAGAAATTCTCTGAGCATTATAAGATGATGCATTCTTATTAGTAGCGTACAAGCGTATGGCCGTTTCTGGAATATCGTTAATATTTTTAATTTCTGGAGATTTAATTAAATCTATGTCATCAGTTTTCATAATTCCAAGAGCTAGATTATTTGGAGCATTGATAAATGCTAGATCATTTTTTTGACGCATAATTTCTGTTAGTTCATAAAAGTCAAATTGATCCCATAAAGGATTAATATCAATAAGTGGCGCCATTTGATTTTGATTTGAAACTTGATAAACAAGTTAATTTTTTACAGGAGGCAATTGATTTAAGTCTCCGACTGCAAGTACTGATATACTACCAAATGGCTCATTAACACCAGTTATTTGCCTTAATCTTGTATTTACATAACCTAGTACGGTAGAGCCTACCATTGAAATTTCATCTATAATGACGAGTTGCACCTGACATAATTGTTTTCGTATATTGTTGGCTAAATCACTTGATAGTTCTGGTATATTAACAACATATAAATTGCATGGTGATGCAAATGCAGAATGTATTTGTATTAATTGATATAATGTATTTATAACCGTACTTTTACCGACACCAGCTGATCCACTTGGAAATATTTGGAATGAAGTTTTACCTATCGTGTAATAATGTAAGATATGCATTACCACTTCTTTTTGTTTCGTATTTAGATTTTTCATCATATTGTAAAGGTTTTCTGTAGGTACTCGAGAGGGCATTGTATATCGTACTGTTTCATTTAAATTATTGACTGCGTTTTGATTTACTTTTTCATCACCAGCTTGTTGGAAAATATCAATTCGTTGATCATTAGACAGTTCATAACCATCATTATTTTCACCAACATCATCTTCTTTGTCACAATTATCTTTGTTCAATTCTTCCAATTCTTCATCAATTATTTCATCAGGAATAATAGAGAACATCGCCTGATTAGCGGTTATAATCTATATATTATTATTATTATACACTGTTTTATAATGAATATCTTCAATTTCTAGTTTTTCATTTCTCTATAGCATGAACGATAATATTTGTTCATGATAATAATTGCCGGGATCTTGCTTTAACTTATATCTTCGATATCTGATAATAGCTTATACCTGTCGTTTTTTATCGACACCACTGATTTTGGTATCACTGTTTGATCCCTCTTCATTTTTAGTGTTATTATAGTTCGCCGCATAGTCCGCTAAGAAAATTTCATCCAGGTTACGGTTTCTTTTACTATATTTTTCGAAAATATCGGCCATATTGATTTCAGTTGATTCTTTATTTGAAGATTTCAATGTATTTTCTGATTTCGACATCAAAACTCGTTCATTTATAGGACTTGTATGTATAAATACTGCTTTACGACTTTTCTTCGATAATGACAACGATAATACATGATAAGCAGCTTCTTGTGCCGACATTATATTACTATTTAGAAATATACTTGCAAGTGTGCGAAGTTTTTCTTTTATGCTTTTATTATTAACGTCACAGTCTTTAGCAGCTTCTCTTAATAATTCAAATAAGCCACCATCAACTTTGCTAATATAATTCGTAACATACCTTATTACAGCATATTCATCGAGTATGAATTGCAAATCAATATTTGATTCAAATAATTGTAAAATATCTTTATTATAACCATTAATGCGTACTTCGTCGCTCGTTCTTTTCAAAAAAATATGTCTCTGCTTGAGAGTACTGCGTACAGCACGAATATACTCTTCGTCAATCATTTTTAGTTCCTTTAAAATATCATCATACTCAACTAACTGACTTTTAGCATAAAATTTGCGCATTAATTCATCAACAGCTTTGTACGATTTAGGTGCAACTTCACCTTCATCAAGTGGCTCTAATATCATTGTTTTCTTCATTACTGAATATGGTATGTAGAATCGGCATTTTTTATCTCGCTTACCTTTATAACAAGTGTGCGAATGTTTATGAATTTGAAACTTAATATAGGGATTGTTTGATCATTTTCATATGTGACAAACTTATCGATGAAATTAATAACTTCATCATTATTACATTCGTTTTCCAGAAATTTCAGTGCATCTTTTAACCACAATAGCATATGTTCATGTGGACTCCCACGTTGCTGAAATTCCACACGTTCATAGCTATCTTTAAGTATATAAGTACCGAATATACTATTTTTTTGTCTCAATAACCACATAAATTTGCTTATTTTATAATAGAAGTATCTAGCACAAGTGCAGGATCATTTCTTATCAAAGCGGTTTTAGTATTGTTATCTAATTCGTAAGCTTTTTTTATATTTAATACGTGACCGTCTGAACTAAATTTCAATATAGTTGACGAATAAATAGTTCTTTCTTCTTAGCTTCCCAAAGAGCAGGAGACGAACAAATGTATTCGAACATTCTGAAGCCATCATCAAATTTAACAATTTCATCTATAGTATCTGGATTTAAGACATCTTCAGCATTCAAATTTTTATTCATATTTCTCGTTGTTTTTCTTGAACATATATTAATGCTTGATAAACAGTTCTTTTCTAAATTTTTTTTAGCCATAAATAGGACCCGTAAAAGTATGCACGATCGACGATCGTAACGTCTTACTTCTGACTTGATTCGATCCATGTAAGTTATAATTTTTGGAAAATTCATTGAATAACCTCTTAATATTTTTGGAAAGCATAATTCATTTAAATCTACAACATTATGCCACGGCATTGGCCGTTTATTTTGACCAGGTGCAATTACGTTTACCACTGGTCCACGACTCTCTGTAATGTTTGTGTTATTGTCGATTAATAGAACTTCATCATTATTAATTTGGTGCATATTAATGTTATTTGTATTATTTTTCTCATCATTATTGTTGTTATTGTTATTTTTCGTTACTAATTTAGATTCAATATCGTTGAAATCTTTTTCGTCGATAATAAAATAAATTTTGTTGTAACGATTCATATTTTCATAACGCTCGAAGTATTTATTGTCTACCTTACTGTCCTATTTTTTATATAACGGTGTATTAATAAGGTGTTTGAGTGCCTTGCACACCATTTTAGGTCTAATTGTTTCGAACATATAATGGCTTTTATGAAGAACATGACGTTTTAATTTTACTTGAATTGTTTCCATGTCGTTGAAATTACGTGGTAATACTTGCAGCATATCATTCACATCAATAAGGATGTTTACCACACTTCCCTTTAATCCTGATTGTGGATTTAAGGCATACGGCTTCGAAGCGCGGATTTGCATGAAGCTCAATACTGGTAACACCATTCTTTCTTCAAGATCAGAAAGTTCTTGGATAGTTCCTGGTATATTCACGAATTTTAACTCATTACTTGTAGATAATTTATGGATTTTACCACTATATGCTGAGTTTTTACATGTATTGCATATATAATCAGGAAGATAATTTGTTACTTTTATCAAAAACTCAGTTCCACTTTTGTTAATGATCTTTTGCTTATTCAATTGAACAACAGAATGCTTGAAAAATATACCTTCACAGCAACAACATATTACTGATGGTGTTTCTTTTCTCAATTGAATAAACTGCAGTTTTAATCCGGTCAATGAATCATTGTGTTCATTTTTCAATAAACTATTGTACATGTTATCACGAAAGACGAGAACATCGTTAGCTCTCATGTCTTTTTTATTTTTCGCATCGATACACTTTTCGCGATTTCGATAATTAGCATTACTCAATCGATATTTTCTCATTTTCTTCTTATTTTTTATTTTTTTATTTCGTTTGTATAAACGGCAATGCCAAAGTAATCGCATTCTTCCACGATTTGTATTATTTTCACGTGTTTTATATGTAATTTCTCTTTGTGACATTTTCTTTTGTTGAATAAAGGTTTTAATTACTTTAAGGATATCGTAATAATATCACTTCGAATGTTTCATACTGGATATCATTCTTGATCTTCTGGAGAGTTGAGAAACTATGGATCGTTGAATCGCTTTTAGTTTTGTTTATATCTTTGAAATGTTATCTTTAATAAGTTGCAGTTTACGACGTAACATCCGAACTTTTGAATCAAGTCGATTTTTTTAGTAATTCTTAATTGTTCGCTTCGTCTTAACAATTGTATCCGACGAAGATTTCGGGAATTTTCATTCGAATGAAAAGTACGATTTTTTCGTAAATTTCGAATTCGCAGATTCGTATCGATACTCTCGTTTTTTCTGTAAGTTTCATTAATCCGCAATTTCTTTATTCGTCGACAATTTCTCAGATTCTCAAATGCTTTGAAATCTTCGTCACTTCGAAAGGACGATATACGTTTTTGAGTTCCAATATTTTTGAGTGCTCTATAATTATCATCTAGACGTTATTGAGACACTCGTTGTTTAATTTTTCGATTCTCAGAGGACCTGAAATCTTCGTCACTTCGCAATAATGCTATTCCCTGTTGCGTTTTTATATTTTCAATGTGTCGGTATTGCGAATTTCTTTGTAATGTTCGCATTCTTAACATTGCTTTTTTATTCTCTACGCTCAGAGAATTTGCGTTTGTTTGCAATTCGCGTATATTTTTTGTTTTTCTTCGTATTTTGTTGATTTGGTTTACATGGTGAAACACGATTTTGAACTTCACCTTGTCTTTTACGATAATTTCGTTTTTTCTTTTCATTTTTAGTTTTTTTTGACTGCTTTTTTGTTTTCATTTGGAAAGCAGTACTTTTTTGCTATTTATTAATATCCGATTGCTTATAGCAGACGGAAATTAGATTTATTTGAAAAATTATTTACTAAAATCCAATCGCTTACAGCAGACGGAAATTAGATTAATTTAAAAAAATTATCTACTAAAATCCAATCGCTTATAGTAGACGGAAATTAGATTATTTTAAAAAAATTATCTACTAAAATCCAATCGCTTGCCGTAGTAGCCAAACCAACGTAAGACTTGCATCAGATCTGGATATTTTGTCCTACGTTGGTCATTTACGTATGTTTCTGCCGCTTCTCTGAAGCAAATGGACGTAAGATTATCGTCAGAAATTAATGGCAATCTGATGCAGAACGAAAGACGTACGTAAGTCTGAAAAAATTCTGACGTCAGAACTGGTTACTAGGGTTAAAGCAGACGGAAATTAGAATTTTTCAGCGTGGATCGCCGATAAATATTTGATTAACTACTCTTTCATACTACACAACAACACAAATGGTATTACGCTATAAACAATTCTTATAATCTACGATGAATTAATGAACATACAGATGATATCGAGATTTACGATGAATCAGTAATACAGTACAATGTTTATTATTAGTTACAAAAATATTAATGTTCACTTACCTTTTTAAGTAACCCTCGACACACAATAACGTACACTATGTTATTGTACTATTTTTAAAAGTAATACACGTTATAACAGAGAAATAATAATTTTTCTTATACCGGAAATATTCTATGCGAAACTAATACCTTTCACACATTAATCCATTACTATGATCACGTTGTTTTGGTTGAATTCCATAGGGTATAAGACTAGTAAATAAAGGGCATCGATCTGTCTTATTCTTATCTACAATGTTTTTGACACTTTCTTTATTCAATCCATTGATAGGAAAATAGAGTTCAGCGACATTCAAAATTGCAATGATAAATCACTTTGATGATTGGAACCGTCTTTACCACCTCGGTTAATTAATCGACCTACACTTTTAGAGATTTTTGTATTTACAATGATAGTTAAATCAATATCTGTTACATTTAAATGTTATCAACAGACTGTACTTGCATATTGATGCAATCGATCGATAATCATCGATTATTGTTCATTTACTGGCCGTATGGCAGCGCCACTTATCAATTCTCCCGCCAATACTATAACACGTATCGATTGAATTGATCATTTCTTTACAATATAATTATCATGATATCGAAGGTTAATTAATCAAACTTATGTGCACTTTGACCTAGATGGCATATAGATGCATTGTAAGTAACTTTTATAGAAATTTGAGACCACGTGTTCATTAATATTTTCATTAAAGCACGTGTAGTCTCCAATTCGTAAGTAGTATATATTTTTATTTTATTATTAGTTAATAATGAATGATAATGCATGTAGAAAAAATCGTTATTTATTAATTTTTATTCAATTCCATGACGTTCACATATAGATTAACCATAAACTATAAGTATTTAAGGTCTAAGTCAATCATCTCTAAAAGTGTACACACGTGTTACACTTTTGGGCATGATTGACTTAAACCTGAAATACTTACATTTTATTATTAATTTATATCTTAATGACATAAAATTGAGTAATCATCTATTTTTATTTTTATTTTTTAAATAATTTTGAATTTTATATTTCAGATTTGACTAGTTGAAAATGGATTCTCAAAGTAAGTAATGATTTATTCTTATGCATGCATAATAAATTGTTACTTAGTTTGAAAATCTATTTTATGATCTTTTGAGAATTTCTTGAACTGTTGAAGGAAGAGCTAGACGAGAGCGAGGGAGGGAGCTCCTTGCTCAATATCATGACCAGGAAAGTATTGCAGTAGGACCTTCCTGGTCATAACAATGTTGAGATGACACCTCCGGAGTCCTCTCCCAAACAAGTTCCCCCCGAAGCGCAAAAAACAGGTAACGATAATTTTATTAATTCGTTTTTTTATTTATTAATTTCTTCTTTTTTACTCATTCATTTATTTTTTTTGTTTTAATTTTCTTTTGTTTTCATTTTTATTTATTTATTTGTTTTTTTTATATATTTGTTAATTTATTGAGTGTTTATTTGTTAAATTTTTTTTGGTTCTATTTCTTGTTTACATGTCTATATTTTTTTTTATTTATTTATTATTCATGTTGTTGAGAAAAATCTCAACTTTTGAATTAACCTAACCGTTTAAGGATAGGGATGATTGTGCCGGAACAGAGCAAACGGAAGTCAGGTTTTATAAAAAATATATAATCGTTATTTTGAGCACTAACAGGTACACAATATACACTAAATGACCGTTTGTCACTGAATACAAGAAATTAATGTCTTTAGAAATCACTGAATGTCAATTGTAATTACTGAATGTGAATTGAATGTCTAAAAAATACTCAACTTGGTGTGTTCAGTATTATTGACCTCCCACACGAGCTCAGCACGCTTCTCAAGTTGAGCAAGAATGTGATTGTGCACGTGGCATTAGCCTATCAATGCAATGCAAAATGAATTTGATGTAATTTCGTGAATTTACTATGAAATGTCTTGAAATGCTAGTTGATTTTCAATTGTAGAATGAAAATTGAATATTTCTGGTGATTCAGAATAGCACTAGCACTAATAATTGACTCAAAACTTCAAGATTGTCTGAAAAGAATGTGGACGGCGTGTATACGTGGATGAGACCAGAAATAGAATGGCGATAGGAACTTCATTAGTCGAAAGGGACACTGAGAATTAGTCAAATGAGTGACTAGACTAAGAATTAGTGATTATTTGTTCAATTGGTTATCGACCCAGTCCCATGGATGACCGCCGAAGTTCCTGTCAGCTGGCAAATTCAAACTGAGAATTAATGAATTCTCAACACATGTATTTGTTTTTTTCTATACTTGTTAATTTGTTTATTGTTAATTCATTCATTTATCGATTTATTTGTAAGTTTGTTTTTTTTTCGTTGACATGTTCGTTCAATTACTTTTTTGTGTTTTCGACCCTAGCAGCCCAGACGGTCTAAGGCTTTTGCATTGACCAGAGGGCAGCGAAAGGTCGATATAAAAACAACCGAGCAGTTAAAACTGCTCGACGAACATGTGGCAAAGTCCTTACATGGTGTGTTTTACCGTCATCTCGAAACACAGGACTTGTCACACCAGCTGACTTTCCAATACCTTAAGTCAGCTGGCTTGTTCTCTGAGACCGAAGGATTCATTATGGCCTGCCAAGATGGTGTATTTTCCACCCTCGCCTATCGGCGTGATGTTATGCACGAGCAACTCGAGGACACAAGATGCCGAGTTTGCCACGGTGATGTAGATGAGACGCTTTTTCATGTTTATCGGCTTGTCCGATATTAGCGCGCTCAGCCTACATTCACCGGCATAACGCCGCCCTAAGAGTGCTGTATTACCACCTTCGGCACTCTTATGGAATAGACGAGACACCAGTGTTGCCCTATGTGCCCGGTGAAATTGAGTCAGTCGTTGAGAACGGGAGAGCAAAAATTCTTTGAAATTACCCGCTCTCTACGCCCCAACGTATTGAACACAATAAGCCGGATATTACTCTTTTCGACCATACCACCAAGCACGTATATTACATTGAGTTCTCAGCCCCGGCTGAGACAAATATACCTGCAAAAGAAGAGAGTAAACAGGAACGCTACAGAGAGCTCATGGAGGTCATGAGAATGTCTATCCCGAACACACGGCGCACGTGATAGTCCTAGTGATTGGCGCACTCGGAGGGATGAGGGACCGCTTCCTGACAGAGCTTCGAACAATACCAGTCTGCCGTAGTCAGGCTGAGATTCTCGCGGCTCGTATGCAGAAAGCGGTCATCCTTGGTTCTCTCCGAATTCTGAGACGAATGTAAAAAATGACTGAACGGCTGCAGCCCCGGCTCACCCTCAAACTGAGGGATCCCTGGCCAGATACATTTGACAAATCGCAAGACAATAATAGTAATAATAATAATATAATGTATTGTAACATTTTAACAATAATAATTATTATAACTACAAAACATATTGTATTCTTTTTTCTTTCCACTGAACAAAAAATGATATCAACGTAGGATCACCTGCATTCGATAGCTAATTATGCAACTTAGAACTGATTAGATTTTCAGCAAAATAGGTCAAGTCATTTTTCATGCGGAATCAAAAGTCTGAAAGGAATGGTGAATTAGCTAAATTTCATCATCATTTCCACTGGAAAGTTAGTAGTGTGAACCTTTCGGGTCGCACCGGGACGACTGAAGAGCACTGATATTTTTAATCGTTGAATTTATTGTGGGACATTTCCTCCATTTATTCATAAGCACATTAATACTTGTTGTTTCATTGTCCTGATACTAACGAATTCAGGCATTATTCTATAAAATGCGAAAGTTTGTTGTTACTTTGTTTGTGGCGAATTTTTTTTGTAGAAAAAATTTAGTGTCCTAATGTTTACCATACCAACGCTGACTATGGTCACTGTTACCATAGTAACGGTTACTGTGACAACCGTTACCATAGCGAAAGGCGGGTATTAGATAGTATCGGTAAAGCTTATCATTTTTTAATATTTAATTTGTTCATTTTTTGAGATTTGAATATGTGAGAAATTTTATAAAAGGAAGATTATCGGTAGCTGAATACTCAATTAATGAAAGAAATTGTAGAACATTTCAAAACTTAAGTTTAAGTCATTTGAGTGTGAAATAGTTCTATTTGATCAATGCAAAATTGCCACAAAGAGGTTGATTTTTAGTCGAAATAACAAGCCGTTGTGTGCAAACTAAGAGTGGGAAAGCGAGGGCGAGGTGGAACTAAATTTGTTCCACACTGGTTGAGCAACGTTCAATCTTGGCTAGCCAGGGCCCAGGCACGGGTTTTTTTTGCTGCAGGTCACCGCGTGGAAGAATATGTGTTCATATTTACGGTCGTTATGCGCAGAATTATTTGTGTGCTAATTTACTGATTCATTAAATTTACTTAAATTTAAGGCCTAAGAGGGACGGCGGAGTTCTCATCGGACCACGATGAGTATGGGTACGTCTAGGAGAATAATAATGAAAAGTATTGCGATAGCTTAAGTAGTAAAGCACCTAACGTGCAAACTTGGAGGATTCAGGTTCGAGTCCTGGTCGCAAGGAAAAATTACTTTTTTCTGAAAAGCGTGGCCGTATGAAAATGTGTAGACGGAGTAAGGCAAGTGAGGTCGGAAAATATATAATTGCTTTAAGAGGTAAATATATACTTAATGACCCCAGGCTCTATGTGCTAATTTAGCGATTTATTAAATTTACTTTTTTTTAGCCACAGACATTGCGTTTAAGCTGTAAATTGTGCGAGTAAGAGTAACAGATAAACAAATATATGTACCAAAAGATAATAGAAATATGCTTAATGCTACCAGCCACGTGTTATGCAAGAGAATATTTGATGCCGTTGCTTCGCAATGGGGCATGATGCCCGCTCAACATACAAGTGCTCACAGCGAATAATATTGATTAGAAATTGTGATTATACATAATAGAAGACATAAGTGTTGTTTCTATATAAGGAAAAGCATATATTTATTTTTTCATTTCATTGATATAGTCAAATGTATGTTTACATCACTCTGACAAGAGCATGGCTTAAAAATACATCTTAAAAATGATACTGGTACATGATTATGGTATTCGGAGATGTTTTACATTTAATTACTCGTTTGATATTAAATGTAGGCTCTGTACGTTTACCAATTGGGTAGCCGCATAGCGTTGCGTGGGGCTACGAGGTCGCGGGTGGGGATAAAAATTTAAAACATATTAATTGAATAATTCAATTATTATTTGATAATTTTTATTTGATTATTATGTGATTTGCTGTGAAGTACCAAATTTTTTAGGTTTATTGATTACCAGCCCATGCGTGCAGCCTCACACTTGAAGTAATTTGACTAAAGGGCCATGACGAGCCATCTAGCGGCTGGGAGCTGTGGTATGCTTCTCAGCTAATATACAGTAAGCAGATGCAGTTTTACCATGCCCGAGAGTAAGAGTGGCGGAGCTAGCGCGTAGTGGGGCTGAGGCCGATTCACGCTGGCTGAACGCTGTTTCAAATATATGTATGTTCCAACTTCGTTTTAGATACCGGCGTGGTGATTGAACAGTATATTGTGCAAGAGAGAGCACAACACTACAAATAATAAATGTACAGAAAAAAGATAGATACGTTTGGTCCTATGACCGACGTGTATCACGCTGCAATGTTTAATGCCGTTGCTTAGCAACGGGGCATGATGGAAGCTGCATATACACGTGCTCACAAAAAATGATTTTCTTGTTTAATTTTTAAATATTTGACAATAGTTAATGAATTCTTTTTGAAAATCAAAAGTAATTGATGTTTTTAGGAGTGTCAAATAAATGTGAAAAAAGCCTTCCGTTGTCTCATTGTCAAAATCAAAGGCCTAAGGTAGAGCCCTTAACAGCGTTTATATGTAATTTAAACTATCTAAAGATTTTACATTATCTATTGTGATGATCATAATCTTACTCCTATTAAGAATAACATTTGGAAAACGTGTTTTTTTTTTAATCAAAAAACAAAGAATGAATTGTGCATCAAAACTTCGAGCATTATGGGCAATACATATTAATTTAGTGAAATATTCATGTTCGAAATGCAAGATCTACAAGATCACTAATTGGATTGTCATGAAATACATATTCGCGTTTACCGTAAAAAGCACAGTTTTGTAATAAATTATTATTTTCAGCAATTTTTTTTTTATATCTCTCTCTGTTCTCACTACGAAAGCGGTGAAAAGAGGTGAAACACAATTTGCCAAACTTTGACACTCGATAAACCGTAGTAATTATTGTTTTCGAGTAATAAAAATTTGTACAACTACCTCTCATCATCTTCTACAAGAATATATAACTAAAAAATTTTTATTCCCATTCTATAATTGATGCTCGATAACATAGGATTTAAATTTACGGCTATTAGACTTTTTAGTGTCTTCCTCCACTACTTATATTATATTCGACTTTATTTCCTCCATAATGACAACATCTCTGTTGGTAGTACTAATCTTTATCCTTGGATTATAAAGTCTATAGGCTTCAGTTCTTTTGGCATAGCTAATCATCATATATCCTTCAGATTTTTTATTTCATTGAGTCCTCTTAGCTTTAGGAACATGGACCATTACACGACTTCCAAATATCCGAACGTGGCTGAGATCTAGTTTTTTATTGCTCTATAGCTTATATGATGTTTTTTGTAGATCTGGAGATAGCGTTCTATTTCGTTAATACACAGCAGTATTGACTGCTTCTGCCCAAAATCTTTTATCAAGATTTGGCTTCAAACAAAAGACAGAACTCTCTTCACAACTGTTCTATTCAGTCGTTCACAAAGACGATGGTTTATTGTCTGATGCACTATTCCATTTTTCTTTAAAAAGTCATCAAATTCCACGGAGCAAAACTGCCCGCCAGTATCTGTTCTTAAAAATTTCATTTTATTTCCTGTTTGTGTTTCAACAAGAACTTTTAACTCCTTAAAATACTTTCAAGCTTGATTTCTGGCCTTGAAGAAATGAAAGAAGCCTTTCTACTAGAGTCGTCAACAAAAAGCAAAAAATATCTCGCTTCGCCCAAAGGGACCTGTTCCATCGGCTCACAAAGGCTCGCATGAACAATTTCAAGCCCATTTTCACACCTTTTGTCTCTGTGTGAAAAAGGTGATCTCGCCTGCTCACCTTTACAGTATGTGATGTTATTAGATTTATCGATTTCTGCTTTATCAATGTACGATACTCCACCTACAACGCCATTTCTCATAGCATTCAGGTCCTCGCTACTAATGTGTCCCAGTCTACGGTGCCATATCTCACTTGTTATTGCTGTAGCTGAACACGCCACCAAGCTTCCTGGCTTTATATTCAGCCTGTACACTCCATTCACTGAATTAGCTTTTCCAATCAGTACACTCTGTTTATTTCTTACATAGCAAACTTCTTTCTATGATCATATGCCAGCTTGCTCCGAAATCTATATACCAATTAGATTTTTGGAAAGTACTGTTCATGAATGTCGCAGTAAAGGCATTTGTTTCCCTTTTATTTTGATTATTTGGGCATTTGTTCTTATCATGACCAAGTTGTTTACATTTGTGATAGCGTATCGCTTTGACAGATTTCGAAGGGGCCATTTTCGTTTTTTATGAATCTGCTATATTGGCTTCCTTGCTACGGTGTTGCCAACCTTTCGACACAAAAAACATTGTTCGCTCTGTTGCCATCCACTTCCGAACTCATATCTAAAAATCCTTGTATCCCTGTCCTAAAAAAGAAATTTTTTTTGAGTACCTGGCCTTGTAGGGCATCACTCTGGAAATGACTCTACTTCTAGTGACGGCGTTAATTGGGACGTGATCCCCGCGCCTTTATTAAGGCACGAGAATACACACGTCTAGCCCAAGACATTGCGACATACCACTACGAGTCCAACCTAAATTGACCGAAAGCACCCGGTTTCTACATGTCCTTTTTGGACGTTGCAGCTCCGGGTGTAGGCTTGGATTTCGTTCCCCCGTAGTACCAGTTTTATCCGCTTTAGTCAGCGGCCACAGTTGTTTATGATGTAAAGGGGGTATCATTATATTGTCAAGAGCTGCGAAAAATTTGATGTTTAGTGTTCGAAGAATTGGTATGTTTTGCGGCCCGTCTAGGACGCATCCCATTCTGCCTGCCATATCTGAATGTTTGTAACCTGAGGTTCATCATGTGCGTCGACTATCTTCGAACGTACTGCTTTGTCGGTACGAAGTGTATATCGCGGATTAAGATCACTGATCACTATGCGTATAGGCGGGACGCCTACCACCACGCAGAGACCGTTTCTCGGGGTAGATGCTAGTCTTTAGCGTTACGTAAAAAGCTCTATTATTAGAATGCATAAGAGACCACCTGCAGGGAGCAGCCTCTTGTTTTTGTTACCTTCTCTAGTGATTAGGCGGTTAACGTCCATGCCTGTCTTTATTTCTTCTAAGGTGTGATTTATATTCTTGGTAGTTAGGATTGTTTTTATCCCTGTAATTCCTCTTGCCTCTAAGTTTGATTTCTTTCTTCATGAAAATTGCCTTCGTTTTGGTTTTTAATAACTCGAGCTTGGCATTTTTTAACTAAGTGAGTATTATGTCAATGACTGCCTGTCCTTTGGTCTCAAGGGTTTCTCTAGAATTTCCATTTATAATGACAATGAGATCGTCTGCGTACGCTGCATAGCGTTTTCCATGTTTAGATTGATCAAGTGTTTCCAACAGAACATCAAACATAATGTTCCAGCACAGTGGGCCAAGCACAGATCCCTGAGGGCACTTACGCGTAGCCACTTTTGTGACTGAGCCAGTTCCCCATAATAGGCTAACTGTACGGTCTGTAAGGTAATTTTACATTACTTTGTAGATACTTTTATGGCAGTTTCGTAACTTTAGTCCTTCGAGGACTAAAGGCCACCATACATTATCAAACGCGCCTGAAAAATCGACGAGCAATGCAACCACATTACGTTCTGTGGACTTTTGCACCACCCTTCGCACTGTCAGTCTTGCATCTACCGTTGATCGCCCTTCTATGAATTCATATTAGGATCTGAGAGGTGTCCTTGTTTAAGGACGTTAGTTGAAAGACGAATTCTTATAAGTCTTTTGAAGATTTTGTCTTGTACTGATAGAAGACACATAGTTCAATATGATTTGAGGTCTGCTACATCTCTGTCGGGACTTTTTAGGAGCATACAAATTGTGCCCTCCTTCCGAGCCCGAGAAAAGACGCCTTAGGAGGTACGCGATTGCACGTTTACTAACCTCCACTTCCAGCACGTCTAGCCCTGAAGCTTTTCCATTTTCAAGCGTTCGGACGACTTGCTTGAGTTTTTCTTTTTTAATTGATTCTGTATCATTTGTGCTGGGTAGGTTAAGAGCGTTTATATCTTTATCCTACTTTGTTCATCTGTGTCCATTTCTGGATGGTCATCGACTACGTGTACTGCCAGCAATCGCTCGACTCTTTCCTGAAAGTTCAAGGTTCCATTACCCGCTCCGATGTGAAGTGCATTCATGACTTTTTCAATTTGCATTTTATCGGCCGCAATTTTGTATACCACACCCTACTTTTCCTCGTTTTCGTGGGTTGTGACGAACTTTTTCCAGCTCTTTGTTTTCGCCCTTTTAATCGCTTAAGAGTACCTTCTTACCTACAAGCGGTATCGAAGTCTCGTTGCTATGATTCGGTGGGTATCGGCACCAAGCTTTGTCATGCGCTGATATCTATGGCGCAGTCTATAGACATTACGCTTTAAACGGAACAAGTGGTTGTGCCACGAGGGATTCGCTTTCTTTGGTGCTTTTCGACGTGGCATGGGTTTTTCGCGGAGATCTGTTAACCTATTCGTGAGAGTGTCAGCAAATCCATCAGTGTTCATGGGAGATTCCAACAATGGTCCAGCGGAAAGTATGCTTTCCAGCTCGGGTATCAAATTACTAAAGGCTCCCCAATCGGACGCTCTGTTATTGAACTGTTAGGTTGCCTCGGTGTAAGTTACGCCCTACATCCGCTTTGACCACGCCGGATTCTGATGGCCATGTAATCTGACTCCTGAACCCACTGACCATTCGCTTAGCGACTGTAACAGTTCACGAGTTGTTATGGTCACGTCTGTGTACGATTCTCTTCTTAAAGAGGTATATGTGGGACCTTCTTCGATTCTGTTGAGATCTTTCGAACCGAATTCGGTAGAGAAATCTGCAGGTATTTCCCCTTTGGGGTCGAAGTCTGGGGACCACAGAAGATATCGGGCGTTCGAATCCATACAGATAAAAACTTGCTTGCCTTTAAGAGTCGTCAAGACCCACGTACAGTGTGCATTACTAAGTTCATTAATATAGAGCATCTTAAGAAGAGGGTTAGCTACGACAATAGCCGATTTGGATTTTTCCCGTTTATGGGTTTTTGCGGCGACTAGGGCTTGGCCAAATCCTCTAACTGCGTAGCCTTGTGAATCGGCATTCGTGGAGTAGGGCTCCTGTAATAACAGTACATCCAGTTGCTTTTCTTTCACGAGTGCAAATGCTTCTTCCGTGGATTTAATGTTAAGATAGAGATTCAACTGAAGAAGACGGGGCTCGTCTGTCCCTCTGATGGTGGCATTCTTCGTGGTATTTTAGGACGGCGCCCGACGAGCTGGAGTCGGGATGGTGCTAACACCGTCTTAGTTGTCCCGTCGTTCGCATGCCGTGATATTTTGCGTGAGGTCAAAATATACCTTTTCTATGCTTAGAAGGCGGGGGGGGGGGCTGCGCATTTTTGGTCGAGTTAGGCTCACTGAGCATTTACGGATTTGAAGTACCCTGCCTATCGGGTTTACTCGAGCATCCAGTCGATTAGGGAGCATAAGGCATTCCTTGGACTCGGCAAGCTCGTATCGCGACGTGCGGTAAGGACAGACCGATCGCGATCGTGTGCGCGTGGCCAGATTTGGAGACCAGCTGTTAGCGAGAGCGCCAGAAGGCAGCGCGCGTGGGGCCAACTGAACACCCTTTCGAACACTCCGGATCTCAACGGGTGCTGAAGTATCCAAGTTCCAGTGTCGTCTTCTTGATTCATTGTGGTTGTTGGTGTAGTTTCCAGTTGTCTCCAGCTTTTTTGCTCTCACACGTAAATAATGGCCCCGCTGCAAACTCCGAATGGGGCTGGTTTTACTTGCGAATATTTTATTAAGTATGCAAGATTCCATACTTGCTTTTATTGCCTTAAGGGCGGCAGTCCCTGTGATACATGTTGTATCGATATACGTATTGCGTCTAAAAAACATAAAATTACTCGGGCGGTTAGTTTATGTGCATTTCTGAATGGAAATGACACATTTTATGGTAATATAATATGACATAGTATAAGAATAGGAGAAAAAAAACCAGAAAAATTGTAAAAGTACCATAGCGTACTTTTATTGCTACGTATTGCTTTTTGAAGAAATATAAAAAAAAAATTAGGGAACGTGCTGGGCATGCCCAGCACATTCCTTTGTCAACATCACAGGAGCCACAGTAGATGCGGTCTGTGTGCAATTCTCTAGTCACTCCCGTGGACTAGATCCTCACACCCCACACTGGCCGACGACTGTGGCTTGGGTTATTAAGAATTTAATATCAACGTACCCTGAGAGAACCTCATTACTCTGCTTCAGCTTTCAATCTCTACATGTTTCGATATTTGTTCTTATCTCATTTGATTGGTCCAGCAATATGGCAAGAACCAACTGACCTCCGTTGGCGGCAGCCTGCGATCGTGCACACGGTTCGGGTTTATTTTTTTATTTATTCATTTGATATTTAGGAAGTATGCAAAATGTTCATGTTTAACTTATTGACTTATTTATTCGCTCATTAATTGATTAATTAATTAACGAATTTATTCATTTCCTTATTTATCTCTATTGGTTCTGCCATGATACTTGGTAGCGTTTTTATCATTTTGCATTTCGCCATTCTTTCATTATTACATTCTTTCTTTCAAGATACATTTTCTCACGCACAAACACCTGTTAAAGGCTCCACATCAAGGCAGAGCCTCGATTGTGGACATGTAAGAAGGTAGTGGTGATGGTGGTTCTTAGCCCCTGTCTCGTTACAATAAGGGCAGAGTTACCAGGTATACCCACAAGGAGGGGTCTACCTTTATACCCTATTGTACAGACAAATCCTTGTTCCCCCGTCCGAAGGACGGAAATTGAGTACCTCGCCTACTAGGGCATAACTCTGGGAAATTATAACTCTATTCTTTTCGTGATGGCGTTTTCCAGGATGCGTATACCTGCACCTTGAAGCAGGCACAGAGATACAGGTAACAAGCCCGAGGCCTTACGACATACCACTACGAGTCCGACCTCAATCGGCCAGTTGTACTTAGTCCTACATGTCATATTTTGACTTTGCAGCCCCAGGCACAGGGCTTGAAATTCAGCCTCCCGTAGCACCAACTTTATCCGCTTTGGTCGGCGGTCGCCAATGCGTCTCGCGCTCGGCGCATTTGGAGTTTCCATATTCAGACCAGTAAATGACAATAGTAATAAGCTGTGTAATGTTGATATTTTCATGGTGAAATGTCGAGATGTTTCGTATTATTAATGTCTATGAACCGATGAACATCTGAATTTAGTCCACAAAATTATGAATAGAAAATAAATTCAGAGAGAACTTCCAACTTCCCTCTTAGATGTACGTTACATAGCACTATACAGTTAGCGCTATGGGTGAGATCTCTGGCTTACTCCAATTATGAAGCTATGAAATTATCGGATAAAAGTGCCAAGTGGGTCATTTTTAGTAGGCAAAACTGGCGCTGTGGGATTAACCAAACGCTAAGTTAAGGAGCCTAAATTGACGCTTATAGAACACCATGAAAGACGTTGGTTGCTTAAGACAGCAGGACGGTGACCTAGAAGTCAGAATCTGTCAAAGAGTGTGTAACAGCTCACTTGTCGAAGTAACTAGCCCGGAAAATGGATGGCGCTGAAGCGTCATGTCTATACTTCGCCGTCAGTCGTATCTTTAATGTATTTCGATACATTATAAAACTCTGACGAGTAGGAGAGTCCAAAAAAATTGTATTTTTTGGTTATTTGTAAACTTAAGTGTATGTATGATTTGAAATCTAATGTCCTTTTTTTGATGTGACATGATAGACTTCAAATCATTTATTTGAGAGTCGGATTTTATAAAAAAAAAAAGTCGGAATTTTTTCGGATAATTGACTTCATAAAATGTGACCATTCAACCTGATTATTAATTGAACATTAAATTTATGATTAAACACCGAAATGATTAGTTTTTAAGAAATCTATCCATTGTATAGAATCACGTTATTAATTAATTTAGATCATTTTGGCCTGTTTTGGAATTTTTTACAGAACAGAATAATTTGTTTTATTTATTTTCAAGCAGGCAATATTGGTATTCAGGCTGAATAATTACTTGATTTATCTTTATAATTTTAAATGATTATTAATTTGATTTTCATATTTTCAAATTAGGAATTTAATTTTAGATTTTCATGTTTATTTATTTCAGCCTGATCCAATACTTTACTCAACTAATAGGAATTGCCAGGTGGCAATTTTCGGAAGATCGGGAGAAGTGTAAAATATTTGTATGTCGCCATCTAATGACTATTAGACTAACGACAGTTTGTTCGTTAACGTAGTATGCATTTCTCTTTATTAGTTTCTACATATTATAGTTATATCTATTTTTATTCTTTGACATGAGCATGTGTATATGTCTGTCTCACTCATATGATTCATTTCTTTCACTCTTGCATCAAAAAAAGTACTTGGTAATACACTCGGTGCGCGTAGCACTCGTGAATATGCAAACGCGTTTGTGCGCTACTCGAAAGTGCACGAGTAGCTATACATATCCAGAAAAATTGATCATTAAGTAGCAGTCTATCTGTTAGTAAGGCCTGTCTCAAGGCGTCTAAGTGCAAAAAACCGTAGCCGCACAGCTCTGAAACTTGTTGGCTCCACCACGCGGTGCCCCACAATTCGCTCTCGAGCGTCATTGCACATGGACCTGGCAGCTTACTCTCTGCAAGGCTTGTTATCTTCGAAAATGCGAGATGGTGCGTCGATGTCTTTTTGAAATAGTCTTAGGATCTTTAAGCTAGCTCATAGCAGGCGAAAGGCGCATGCGCAAAAATAAAGTACAGGATCTAAAAATTCATAATTATGACAATAGCAATAGCAATTATAGTAATTGAAGAGCAATTAATAAACCCCGACCATGCAATTTTTATTCTTGTGCTGTGCTACAAAGGTCTCCACTACTCATGAGTAAGCTCCAGTGGACGCAAATTCATCCGCACTTTAGTAGGGATATGAGTAGGGTTCACCAAAGTGTTCCATTCTACTCATATTTTCTCATAGTATTCAATTAATGGTCTATGATATCATTGTCAGTATAGGCTTTATGTTATGTTCATTCAAATTTCAGTATATCCTTCTATTTCAATTGCGTTTGAGATTTATGATTTGATAATTTTTCCGCATTTGATCGAGTACTTTGCTTTCCATAGAAATATGATCTTATTTTCTGTTCTAGGAATATAAAAAGGTATCTCATAATCTACGTTGTGCCTTGAAGTTACTTGCTATATTACTTGGATCGACTTCGCGTAATGATTTCCGGCTTAAATCAGCAATAGAATGTGAAATGGAGTTAAGTTCTGAAATTGTAAGTTCAATAGATTTTCATTAATGAAAAAAATTTTGTTCTATATAATACGGTAACCAGATACTTTTATCATACATAAATTGTAAGGATGAAATGTACAAGAGCCTATTTATATTATCTTTCTTGTTATGTTACTCTTTATCTCGAGAGAGATAAACTAACCGAGCCTACGAAGTAGTAAATATAGGGGGTTCTATTTCAGTCTGCAATACCAACGGGGCAGATTTGATTCATATGATCGATAACTTACGGACTGTATTACCGACCGCGAGTATTGCTTTTTTTACCGACTGTGGTGTGCTGATAACTTACCGGCCGTTGATATTATTGTGGCTGTCAGATGACGCTGTGCCTACCTACAATCGGTAATTTTGTTGTTTTTTTTCGCAAAGTCATGCTGTCCTTCTCTGCAGCCTGTAATTTTACCGATTCTCCTTGCTAGTTAAATCTATAGCGATCGGCAGCCAAAATCATTAATATTATAACTAATGATGTATTTCCATAACTAATTTTATTCAAAGTAATATCAATATAAATAATCGAATAATAATTAAATCATTAGATAATTTTGTACTAAGCCACTAATATGATTAACCCTCAAAGGACGCACTCTCGCTGCTTTACGATTTGGCTGCACGGGGCTAGTCATACCCAGTAATCTTTACTGAGACGTTACATGGCTTACAATTGAAAGAAAATTTTTTTTTCCATTTTATTTGTCTTACGATGTAAAAAACGATGATATAACTCAAAATATCAATAAAATTAAAATTTAACAAAGATATGAAGCGATAAAAAAAAACGAATGAAAAAAAAATCCTCTTTTCTTTTTTAATTCTCATTTCTTTGTTGAAAAATGATAAAAGGGTTTTATCAATGCCATTTTAAAGGAAATCGAATATATTTTAAAGTCAAATACATAAATTATTGATTATTTAAAAAAAAATATTTGTTTTTACTAATAAAGTTAGGTTTATTTTATATGGAAATTAAATTATAGTTATAATTTGAGTATTGAACAAATAGGCATGATAATTGTTACAAAAATTATTTATTCCATATTTTTTACTGAACAGTCCATACTAATTCGTGCAGTATGTTCTTAACGCATAGGATTTGTACATAGTAAACATTTATAAAATGTTTTTCGGTCTAAAACACTTGGACAATAACTGCATCGCTTTTGTTTAAGCATTTTATTTCCTGCTTGCAAATCTAAAGTAGTTTCATTCTCAGAATCTACAGTTGAATTATCTCCAGACAAATTTCGAAAACTATCTATTTCTTTAAGAAGAAATCTGCGCAGAGTTGGTTGAGCTAATATCATTTTTAAAAACGGTTGAATTAAAGATATGCATAATTCTAAAATATAATCATTCCGATGCATTGGTTTATTGTGATCAAGTAAGTTATAAATAATGAACGAATTGACATTTGTTTGATCTAGCATGCCGTAAAATATGCGTAATGGCCATCTGCGCGTTTTCCGGGCCGTCGTGAAATCGTGACACGTTTTATCAAAGGTATCAGTTCCACCTTTCGTTTGATTATAAAATAATACAATGTCTGGCTTTCCAGTTTTTCGGTTTATACGAGCTGTAGAATGATAAGAAGATAAAGGCAAGACTATTTTTTTACCTTTTGTATTATAAGAAACCAAAATTTTATTTTCATCATAAGCGGATCTCACTTTTTGCGATTTTTTTTTAAATATGAATGAAGAAATAAGACAAATTGTTGAAGAACTTGATCGGCCAGTGAGAAGAAATAATCAACGACATGTGGATATACGAGGTCTAGATGAGACTTGGCAAGCTGATCTTGTTGATACGTCAGCATATAAATCTTATAATAAAGGATATCAATATTTATTAACAGTTATTGACATTTTCTCTAAATATGCTTGGGCTATACCAACTAAATCTAAGAGTGGTAAAGATGTCACTGAAGCAATGATGGTCATTTTAAATGAAACAAAAGTTCCTAAACGTTTACATGTTAATAGAGGAAAAGAGTTCTATAATAAGGATTTTGAAGGACTTATGAAACAGCATCACAGCAAAATGTACTTAACATTTAGTAATCTGAAAGCATCAATTTGTGAAAGATTTAATCGAACTCTGAAGGCAAAATGTGGAAGAAATTCACTTTACATGGAAATTATATATGGATTAATCTTTTACCTAAATTATTAACATCATTTAATAATAGTAAACATCGTACCATTAAAATGAAGCCTGTCGATGTGTCTTTAGCTAATGAAAAAAAATTGTTTGATAGTATTTATAAGAAGTTGAAAGTTGTAAAGATGAAGAAGAAAAATAAGTTCAGAGTTGGTGATAAAGTTCGCATTAGCAAATATAAACATATATTCGAAAAGGGTCACACTCCCAACTGGACCACTGATATCTTCACTGTCAGTGAAGTGACAAATACACACCTAGTAACTCATAAATTAACAGATTATCCGAATCAATCGATAGAAAGGGGTTTTTATGAAAAAGAATTAACAACAGTCTTATATCCCGATGTATATTTAGTTGAAAAGTACTAAAAAAAATGTGAGAAACAAGCATATGTTAAGTGGCTAGGATGCAGTAATGAACATAATAGTTGGATTAATATAAATGATTTATAATACTGTTTATTAATGTAAGAATGAAAACAAAAGAAATTTATTGATTGATTGATGTTTTGTTCATATTTGACACTATTTATAAGAATATGTTTACATTATTTATTTTGCGAAAACCTATGACGTAATGTTGTTTTATTTAGATAAGGCTCATGAAATGACGCAGTATAATTCTTTATTAGTTTTAGGATCTTTAAATTAGGTTCAATTGCAATTGAGATTTGTGCCAGAAAGATTCAAGTGAAATTACTCTTCATATATAAATTTGAATTGTGTTTTAAATCATTTTTTTTCGTATTTTTATATGTTGAAATTACAATAATTAAATTAAAAAAATGAAGAAATCAGGAAAAATTGATAAACAGTTAAAACGTGCGGAAAAAATGGCTGATAAAATGTTTTCTGATTTTCAAAAATTGTCATGTTATACGGAAACTTAAGCAGGTAATATTAAATGGATTCCATTAACTAAAGATGAATAACAAAAAATTAATGAAGAAAAAAATTAATCGAACATCTTGGTATGATTAATGAGCGAATGTTAAACGGAATTCGGAAAAACAAATAATACTTCGTCATAAAATGACTGGATAAGTTCAATAAATATATGATTTATTTAGAAAAATTGTAACTTACAATAATAAGAAGTTCAGAAAAACTTTATAATTTATAATGTAGTTATTAATTATGTATTACTCGCTTAACTTATCATTAAGACAATAATAAAAACATTAAATATAAATTTGTGTTATATTTTAATATAGCTCCACGGCAGGGTATTAGTTGTTTTTTCTAATAACTGTCTCTTGTTGTCTTGCCGACTTAATGCTTTTTTTGTTCTTAAAATAGTGTAAACTTCATGTTTCTCTCTAACTATATGACATTCATTTTTTTCAAATATTTTATAATTTAATAAAGATTCTTCATACTGATCAAACGTGATAGTGTTCATCGTCGCCTTTCTCACGCCTTTGGCTTTTTCTCCACACCTTTGTCGTTTTTTTGATCCTTTTCATTTTGAACCTTATAACTATACATTCTTGCTTTAAACCCAATAAATTCAGTCATAATTTTTCCATCATTTTCATCCTTCATTAAACCGAGGACTTTCTTATTAACTAATGGAATTCCATAAACATTATTTTCAGGATAATCAGAAGTGTCATTCTTCTGAATGTCGCGTTTAATATAATCATATATGTTTACATTAGTAAAATGATAGATTAAGCTATCTGTATCTTTATGTAATAATTCAACATTGTTTTCAAAAGTTTTTATAATATAATTATGATGAAAATCATAAATAAATATTTTTGACAAATCAAGGATCGCAAATCCAACATAAATTGGTTTATTAAACAGTATTTAGTTATGAAACTTAGGTTGAGATATCAAAGTTTGTGCTCTATATCTTCCCGCCCACTTTGTAATTAATTTTATATTTTTATGATTGCGTACATTTTCCATTGTTTTTCCGTAAACAGCATTATTCATTAGTTTAAAAAAGTTCTTCTCAAAGTCATTTTCTCATGTTTGTATTCAAATCTACGTATTTTTTTATCCAAGCTGACTGTTCAAACTGTAGAACTCTATGAATTTTAGTCATTTCAAGGCAAGCTCAATACATTGTTGTGAATTTCTGTAAACTATAACATACTCATTTTTTGATAATAATGTAGTCATTCGTTCCTATATTTGCTATCTGGTGGTTGCTAATGTTCAGGGCATAATGGTAAATCTTTATCGTGCTCATGCAATGATTGTGAAAAATCTAAGTCCACTTTAAAAATATAACCGGTAGGAGAATCTTTGGAAATATTCAAATAAAATCATTGACATTATCTAAATCAAACTTTTTAGTCATCTATCTAAAAGAACCAGTGAGCAAGTATTGACTCATTGCTGCACCGTAAAGATTACTTACATCAAAATACATTAGATATGCTTCATCTTCGTTTTGATCAAAGTTATTTATCATATACTTACTATTAGCTTTAGCATATCTATTGCAACATTGAAATAAACCTCCTCTAATACCTTTTTCTATGAAACCCAACGTCTCAACGTCTTGTAACGGATCAAGTTTGATTCCTGCATATTTTAACGTAGCATCGAAAGCTAGACCTGGTGCTGTTAAGTAACGTAAAGGATCTAGGTTATAAGCAGCTAAACAATTTATGCGAAAATTTTCAAAATTATCAGCTAAAAGTAAAACATCAGTTTTTAAATATGAATCTGAATAATCGCTAGAGTTTCAAGCTGAAACTTATTCCAAACATTGAGTGCATGCTGATAGTCTTTATCTGATATGCTTGCATCATTTAACTTCAGAATAAACTGAAGATTGCGCAAGAAGTTGGGTTTCATTAAGTTTATCCCAGTTATCGGTATATTCATATGGGAAAATACCTTTTCGTACGACCAATTTAAATTCTTCGGGATGTTTATAAAACTTTTTGGTAATATTTTTTTTATCATCATCTGAAAATGATGCTAATTCATCAATACTGCTAGTTATGAATCTGAAAGAATCTATGAATTGTAATTTAATTGGTATTCTACAAGTTCTTTTTATGTTAATATTATATTCTACTTTACCAACAGTTTTTGTAAAAGTTATGTATTTTTCTTTATTAATTGGCAATAAATCTATTGTTATGTAATTTTGCTCTTTAAAGGTGTCAATATGTGAATCATATGCTTAACCTTAAAGACTTCAAGTTCCTCTTTTTAGTCCTAGCCTTTCGACCAATAGACAGAGATGAGGGCATCTTCAATAGAGGAAGTGAAAATGTGTGATTTATGTAAAAACAATAACAAAATTTCATTGAATGATAACTATTGAAAAGTTATAACGACAATTTAAACTTTACCAACAGATGATTTCTTTTAGTCTGGTCAAGATGAATTATAATTAATTGATCCTTAGTCGATGCTCCAGTCAGCGTAATTATTTACTTTTACTCGCGAATTAAATTAAATATCAATTTAAAAATAATTTGACGATCAAATAAACTTCATACAAAAATTTACAAACTTTGAAATATTATCAATACAATATTCAAGACAAAACAAGACTCACGATTTCAAGAGATGTTCTACGACGATCTAATATCGATTTACTTTTTCGACAACTGACTGATGCATCAAACCTTACATATTTATTCAGTCGAATGTGACATAATTAAAAGTCCCTTGCTTTAGGCGCGCACAAGTCCCTTCGCATAGTATTTCCTTTTTTGGAAAGCTAACGCTCTCTTTACGTCACGTACTCTTTTTTTAAAAATTTTATTGCTTTTCGCCACGTGGGTTTTCCAAAAGCAATAAAATATCTAAAAAATGATTTTCTCAACTATCCTTCGAAATCCTTTGTATTGCAACGAAATCTTAGGAAAATCAAAAAATAACTTGAGTTATAATCGTTAACCTCAATCCTTAAGTTTTATTGCTATTCATTTTTAGCTTCTCTTAAAATATACTTTAAATAATTATGTGAAATAGATAGAATACATTCAGACATTACACTATTTTTCCTTCGAATGATGTTGCTGCTAATCCTTAATTAAAAAATGAGAATCACACGCCGAAGGATTGTGGAAAACTATTGGAATGATATGGGGAGACTGATAATTCAAATTCCATCGGTTGTGAGCTGGACCGCGATAATTTCCGGTAAAGTGGCAATGATCACGAATTTTGGATTCACCATGTAAAAAAATTCCATTACAAATATAATATCTTCTAGCTTGTTGATGAGCTTTTTGCTGACGTAAAGTTATGGTTTCATTGGCACTACATGTTTGATAGTGTCTTTTACATGTTCTAGTAATTCTTTTAATTATCCAATGTACTAATCAATGCAATTAATTCCAAATTTCAAAGAAAAATGAGATTTTGACTCATCATAAGTGCATTGAGAATAGAAAGCAACGCTACATGGAATGTGTTTCTGCTTAGTATTATCTGGTTCAAGTATACATTCCAGATCAGGATATACAACGAATGGAACTTGTTCCTTATATACCATCAACAAATGTATGTATTTTTCATGATGACATTTACTTAAATATAATCATTATTATTTAATCCATAAACATTTATTGAAATATATAGAGGAATGAATTTACTTTCTTTTTATTATTTTAATTACATAATAAATTTATTTTTGCATCTTTTTTATAAACTCAAATTAAACATGTTTTATTTTAAGTTTGTATCAAATTTTAAGTACATGTTTTTTATTTTATAATTTATATATAATAAGTTTTTGAAATAAAAATTGATTGAAATGATCAATATGTCATCTTTTTTCAGTATTATTTATTATTGAAAATTTTGGTTTTGATAAAAAAGTAGAACAAACTTTAAGAAACGTTTTCCAGTGGACGTCTGTGTGTGTGCTTGTACGTAAGTGCGTGAGTGCGTATGTACGTAATTATGTAACTTAAAATTGATTAGATTTTCAGCAAAATGGAAAATGACCTGAATTTCTCAATTCATAAATTATACCATTTTTTAGACAAAATTTCGAAATCTTCAAAAAAATATGAATATTAAATGATTAGAATACTCGGATAAAAATATGGTGACAATATTTTATCGAAAAAAAAATTTTAAGAAACAAAATCAGCAATGAAAGAATTTTAAACTCGTGTCAGGATTGAGAAAACAGCATTGAAAACGCTATAATAGTCAATAATAATTGTCAATAATATGGAATTGTGTTCATAATAATTGAACATTGTTACTAACAAGTGATTATTGATGATAGTAACATTTAAATAATAAGTTTTAAATTGTTATAAACAATAAAAATAGGGATCTATTCTATATATATGAGTACTTTTAACGCATAATTTTTTCCTCTACCAAAAAAATGTTACCAACCGTATGACATAAATGAAAACATACTTTTTTCGTGTATAACAATGAAATTTGTTGTGAATAATGAAAAAAAAGGATCTATGAGGTATATTCGAATTCTTCTAACGCACAATTTTTTCTTTTACTGAAATAAAGTAACACATCAAATGAATAAAAACAAACTCATTTTGTTTATAACAATTCTATTTGTTATAAAGAATGGAAACGGGTTCTATTCGAATTGTTTCTCTATTTTTTTCACTGGGAAGTTGTTCGTATGGATCTTTCGGGTCACACCCAGATCACTGCAGAGCACTAATATTTATTATATTAAACTTATTATTTACCTTTTTAAATCTTTTTCTCCAAAATCATTGTTTAAAATTTTCAGAGGATCTATCGCCTCCGAGAAGAGAATCCCATAGTTGATTTCAGTGACTCTGGCAGAGGCCCATACTTTCTTATTGAGATATATCATCAGCGTTGTCAGAGTGTTTTCATAAGGGAACAGAAAATTTTTCAAACTCCCTGTCAAATCATTCCACAGCTTTATCGCTGATTTTATTTGATTTGTCAGGTGGTTATCATCTGTAAAGTTCTGCCACATTTTGGGAACTATGATTTTTGTCTCAATTTCAAGATTCCTCCTTGAGCTATCTTGAATAAATAATAAGTGATTGGGATTTATTGTTAATTTACTTTTATGTTTTTCATTCAAATACAATAGACTCAACAGAATTGTAAATAACAGGTCAATAAAAATTATAGTGAATCAACAAAACTAAAAAAAAAATATTAGTTTGGCGATTATTATCGAAAAAATATTCGTTACAAAAATTATTATTTTTGAAAATTGCCTCATTTATAATGCTTTTTCGATTTTTATTTGATGTATGATCACTTTGATTTTTCACAAAACTGTGATTTTTTCACTAATTAACAATTTTCCGCATTTTGAAAGTATAATTGATTATAGATCTTACTGGTAACTTTAAAGCACTGACTCGCTCAAATGCTTTTTTAAGAATGAACGAATAATATCATCCCTATCAAGTCATGACGTAGTCTGGTTTGAGCACAAACTTTAAAACGAAACGGACGTGGCTAGTGCCATTTGTTTTGCCTCTTTGTCTGGCTAACATAATGTTTTCTATATTCCGTTTCCTTTATGTTTATGACGGTTAAGGCACAACAAGCACGTGGTTGAACAGATATTATATACATGCACATGTATATAGTATGCGTGTAATAGTATGAACAAAATTCATTTATGACTTTATTTACTAAAAGATCAAATTACTTATTTACAATCTGAATGATAGCCACTCAATATGATGATGTTGAGAGACTTTCAAATAATCAAAGTGAAAAATTCAAGAGATGATATTTGATGTAAAGATATAAATGAAATACAGATAGTTCATAGAGTCTGATAAGACAAACCATAATAAATAAGTGAAAAAATTCAAATTAATGTAAAAGATTGAATAATTACATATATTAAATGAATAGTTATTCAATTTATATTTCAAATAATGACAATGAGTTATTATTAATTAGATCAATTAAATCATATTACATACTCTAAATGAATAATTTACCGATTTCAATTTCTAAGTAATGATTGCAAATTTTTCGATCATTCAATAAATCATCTTACGATTGACATTGTCATCTGTATTCAAATTGTGGATGTTTGAAATTAAATTGGAATCTACAATAAACTGTTGTAGAAATAATATTAGGTATTAATTGAATAACTTTAGATAAAAGAAAAATTCATGTAATGTTGATTATAATCAATCTATTTAATCAAAAACATTTACCGAAGTTTATAATGATATGGATCCTTTGAATGTTTCAAGTATGAACTGTGACGAGTCTTCAACTGCGTACACAAAATCACACATCTATTCTATATGGATGACTTGAAAGTGTACGCGGCAAGTCCTGACAGACTCCGAACAGCCCTAGAGGTTGTGTCCGAGTATACCAGTGCAATCGGCATGGAGTTTAGGTTGGACAAGTGCGCAGTTGCCTACTTAATAAAAGGAAGATCGCCGAACTGGAGTGATAATGTCGAGCTTACAGACGGGAGCATCATAAAACATCTGGATGCTGGAGAGTCATACCGATATCTTGGACAGGCACAATCTCCTTTACAGGACATGTCTGTCATCAAAGATACTCTCCGCAGTGAGTACAAGTGGCGACTTAAGGGAATATGGGGCTCTGAATTATCAGGCCCTAACAGAGTCAAAGCCACGAATGTGCTCGCTATCCCAGTCTTGCTATACTCATTTGGAGTTCTCGAATGGCTCCGAAAAGAGCTTAAAGAGCTGGACATTATCACGAGGGAAGTGATGACATTATATCGAAGTCATCACCCGCGATCTTCTGTCCAACGCCTATACTTACCCCGTGATCTGGGAGGGCGTGGACTACTAAGTTTGTCTACATGACAGGTGAGTGATAGGCCTGGCTTATGACATCTATGAGAGCTCTGATCCTCTTCTCAAGTTAGTAAACAGCTTTGAACTATTGGGAAGGGATGCGTTCCTATATAGAGCAGCATATCAGGCAGCGCAGAACCTCGGCTCAGTTTTCGACCCTATCAGCCCAGACGGTCTAAGGCATTTGCAATTGACCAGAGGGCAGCGAAAGGTCGATATAAAAACAACCAAGCAGTTACAACTGCTCGACGAACATGTGGCAAAGTCCTTACATGGTGTGTTTTACCGTCATCTCGAAACACAGGACTTGTCACACCAGCTGACTTTCCAGTACCTTAAGTCAGCTGGCTTGTTCTCTGAGACCGAAGGATTCATTATGGCCTGCCAAGATGGTGTATTGTCCACCCTCGCCTATCGGCGTGATGTTATGCACGAGGAACTCAAGGACACAGGATGCCGAGTTTGCCACGGTGATGTAGATGAGACGCTATTTCATGTATTATCGGCTTTTCCGATATTAGCGCGCTCAGCCTACATTCACCGGCATAACGCCGCCATAAGAGTGCTGTATTACTACCCTCGGCACTCTTATGGAATAGACGAGACACCAGTGCTGCCCTATGTGCCCGGTGAAATTGAGTCAGTCGTTGAGAACGGGAGAGCAAAAATTCTTTGGAATTATCCGCTCTCTACGCCCCAACGTATTGAACACAATAAGCCAGATATTAATCTTTTCGACAATACCACAGAGCACGTATATTACATAGAGTTCTCAGCCCTGGCTGACACGAATATACGTGCAAAAGAAGAGGGTGAACAGGAACGCTACAGAGAGCTCATGAAGGTCATGAGCAATGTCTATCACGAATACACAGCGCACGTGATAGTCCTGGTGATTGGTGCCGTCGGAGGGATGCGGGACCGCTTTCTGACAGAGCTTCGAACAATACCAGTCTGCCGTAGTCAATCTGAGATTCTCGCGGCTCGTATGCAGAAAGTGGTCATCCTTGGTTCTCTCCGAATCCTGAGACGAATGTAAATAATGACTAAACGGCTGCAGCCCCGGCTTACCCTCGAACCTGGGGGAGTCGGGTGTCTGCACGATAATCCCGTCTGGTCAGGCCCTAGATGGGTCAGAGCCCCGGGATCCCTGGCCAGACACTTTTGCCGAACCGAAGGGAGATAATAATAATAATAATGTTCGTTTTTATAATATATTTAATTGTAATTTTAGCTGCAGATCGGTATAGGTTTATCTAGCAAAAGAAAATCGATGAAAATCTACGAAATTACCGCTTGTAGGTAGGCACAGCGCCACCTAATAGAAAATATCAACGGTCGATGAATACTGACTGCAGATAGGCTCAGCGCTACCTGACAGATACAATAATACCAACGGTTACCGATAATATGGAACAAATCTGCCCGGTCAGTATTGTAGATTGAAATAGAACCCCTCCCTTATTAACTACTTTACAAATATAGTCCTTTGTAGCACTTATCTATCACTAGAGGTCAACAGCGCGCGTTGCGCGCTTGAGATCGAGCTATTTATCATAATAACAAACATGAAGAAAAACGGAAATTGATAAAATCTTTTTATTTATTATTTATTATGAAGTAATACAAAATCATTCGTATAAAAATACTTTTCGCTGCAAGCATTACATAAACTCTAATACAAGACAATGAATAGCTTAAACTAATCAGTTCCTTTTCCTTAGCAACTAAATCACAATTCAGTTTGCTTAGATTGGATAAGCTTAATCTACCTTGTACTTTAAAAGATTTAAAAATTTTTAATTATAACATAACATTTATAATGTATTTTTAGCATTAAAAATTTACGAATGATGATGATTTCAATCCAAAGACATGAATGAACTTAAAATTATAACATTTTAAAAATGTTTGTTGTACATATGAATATTTTTACGGCATTAAAGAAAAAAATTCAGAGAATTAACTTGCTCTAATGATTTAAAAGAATTTTCATCCAAACTTCGGTTAACTTTTAACAACTCTGAGATTGAACATTTGCCAGTTTCGATGAACGTTATATCTGACTTGTCTTGCACCGAAATGAAAATCGGATTAGCTAAAAGAAAATTTTTAATTGAAATAAATACAATTTTTCAACAAAAAAATTTAAATATATATATTATATTTAATACGGGAATGCAAATAAATACAAACCAACAAGATGAACAGTCCCACGTATTTCCAGATGATCTCTTAAAATCGATGGATTCATCGCAATTTAGAATGCAAACTTCAATTTTAAATTTCTTATCAGTTATGGAACCAATCATGTATTCATTTCCCTTAACCTTTCTTTTTAGAATTGAGGAAGGTTGTTTTAAATATCCTCGAATTCCTAAAAAGTCATAATAATTATAATTCAATAATCTTTACTTCAATTTTTATGAAACATTAAAAAAAATAACTTTTTTATTTGAAAACATACGTATGTCTTTCTTCCCACAAGTAAAAATTTCCTTAAAAGTTATTAAAGGATATTCCTTCACAGATGCCTGAGGAAAAGGATTATCTTCTCCCTTTACAGTTATTTCGGTGGTCGATTGAACGAAAAGTTCATATGGTTCAGTACCTCTATTGTATTCAGGAATTCTAGAAGGATTACAATAAAGCCCTTCAATATGTAAAATCTGTAAAACAAATTATTTACATGATGATGATTCAATTATTGACCTTACTTACATTACAATGAATAGAACCGTAAAAAATCACCTCATTCGTTTGAACTTTGGACTTGATCAACTGTATTCCACGCATTAATTTGTAATTTCTCAACCAAGTGATTACTGACAACAAACTTAAAGACAACAAAGCTTGTATCACCTGCTTTAGGCGGACCTTCTACTTCATCCACTTTCCCGACTATTTCACTAAAAATAAAGATAGTATTATAACGTTATATTGAATATTTCAATTACAACAACAATAATTGTTAAAAATTTTTGCAAAAAAAGTTTTACTCACACTCTCTTCTCATAAAGATCAATGTTTTTGAAAGATGTATATTGAAACTCTTCACTTTCATTTTCCAAAACGTTTTCCACAGTATTGTCTTCAGTATTTTGTGTGCCCACACCTTCATCATCATCGATTTGGACGAAGTCTTTGTTAGATGCCATTTTAAAAAACAATAAAACCTGTACACACGACAATTAAATAAATAAGTACATAAGTACAAAAAATAAGAGTCAAAGCTTTTAAGAAGTAATTTTTTAAACAATTAGATTTAATTATATATTATTATTATTAACAATTGACGTACCTGATATTACTTGATCTATATAATGAAAAATATAATGAAAATTTAACACTACGTGCGTTGTATGCCGGTGGAAAGTCAAGATAAAAAAAGAACGACAATATCTAAGAAAGAGAACTGTATGAACTTTGTCAGTTGCGCCACCTACTTAGTTGTGCACCAAATTCAAATTCAAGTTTAAATATACGTAGAGCGACTACTATGAATAAAAACCGTTAGAATTTTGGTCAATCAAGTAAAGGTAGTATCAATAACTATTTATTCACTTTTTACAATAATAATAAATAATAATTGAGATTAATAGCCATTATTACATATATAAATATATATATGCGTATTATCAATAGATTCAGTTTCATTTTTCTAATAAACAATTAAAAAATTATATTACTCGGAGTTTTAAGAAATAAATTCATCAATTTAATTCCTGGAATATATAATTTTTAACAAATGAATCTTCTCTTTGATTTCCGAGATAAATTTCTAGAGATCTCTGAGAACGAACTCGAGTACACGCTACATAAAGATGTCCAGGACTAAAAACGTCACGTCTAAGATCGATCGCAATTTTTTGAAAGGTTTGGCCTTGCGATTTATTTATAGTCATAGCAAAGGCTGATTTAATAGGAAATTGTTTTCTTCTGAACGAAAATGGATAAATGTTCTCACAATATAAAGTTATGCGATTCGAAAATACAATTTCTCCAGCTTTATCTCCAGTAAAAATTTGACATCGAAGTAAATTATTTCGAAGGTCTAGAATTAACAATCGCGTGCCATTACACAAACCTTCATGAATACTAAGCTTTCTTATAAGCATGACAACCGTATTCTTTCGTAATCGTAATTCATAAGGAGGAAGATTTGGTGGTGAGAGAGTATTTAAATATTCTGGTAAAAGAGCTTCACTCATATTACCATTATCACCACAATTGTCTACGCTATCTATGCTAGTATAAATTCGTTCGCTTTGTAAATCTAATAATTCAACTGCTTTTTCATTAGTTTCGTCAGCATCTACATTTCGAGCTGATAATATAGCATATTTAGCAGCTTCATTAAAAATTTTTTGTCGAAATAAGTCACTATATGTATCATTTATTATATTGTCATTGTCAGAAGCTAAATAACATGAAGGTATCTGGACGTTGTCTTCTTCATCATTCAAAATTCCATCACCAAGATTTAATAAAAATTGACTAAATTCTATTTCTTCGGGTTCTACTCGCATATTTATAGAGTGAAAAAGAATTTAAAATATTTCCATAATGGACTGAATTTAATTGAAAGATTAATCGTTTCACTTCGAATACTGTGAGTTTGAACAGGTAAGAGTTATCTACAATTGCCACCCAATATAACAATTTTACCACCAAAAGGCAGATCTTTTTTATTAGTTACATCTCGTAATGCATACCTCGGTGCCATTAGAGCTTCATCCCAAATAAAAACATCAGTTTCTAATAAATCTTTTCCCTCTTGAGATTGAATTTTAATATTGGATGACGAATCAACGAATAAAGGAACTGGCAAACCAAACGTTTTATGTACAGTTCTGCCTTTAGGTAACAAAGTAGCTGCGATTCCTGTATAAGCCATGGTACTAATTTTCTTGCCTTGACCTTTTTAATATATACCATAGAGTAGAATAAACATATGTTTTTCCTGAACCACCAGGTCCATCAATGTAAAAACAATTATTTTCATTACCATTTAGATTTGTATCATTATTATGTACTGAATTTAGAAAAGAATCAACAATATCTCTTTGCTCTTCATTTGATGATTCATATTGTATTGAATCATGCTGTCTCACTTCTTCAATGGAAATAAAATCATCGATATCAATAATAATCGGAGATGAAACAGTTCAATATGAGTAGGACAGAATACATACGGCTAATTGTATTGAAATGAGATTTACGTGTTTGCCAACTCATAACATTTTGACCATCCACTTGTTTCTTTTTAAAAACAAAATGTATTGTAATTTCAGGATATATGTAATTTCTTGCTTGTTCATTGCTAACATTTAATTTAAAATACTCCATCAACATTGTTCTTTGATCCAGTAAATCACCTGTCAATTCATTTCTAATCATGTCAGTATTAATCACAATATTTTGTTGATTCGGTAAATGTACAGGTAATCTAACTACAGAATAACTTTTTTCTTGTAATGGCTTTGCGAGAATCCGCTATGCGCCTTCAATCGAACTTACATACCGAGTTTCAATGTAATCTTTAATTTCATCATGATTAATATTTGAATCATCTGATACTTCACCTACCGTTACTGCTGCAGAATCACGTCCTTTGAATACATATTTAAATAAATATTTTACAGGTTTAATGCTTGCAACAGCTTCTACATTTATATGACAATTAAAAAGCATTGTTAATCGAGGACAATATGGTACTACATGTCGATTGTCGACGATATATGTATCAGATCGATTATAAGTTTTATTCATATCTCTTCGTTGATATGAAGCATATCCATCATCACCTAATATAGCTTCATTCTGAAATGATTTTGGAAAATGCTTAGAACATTTTGCATTTACTAAACACCAACTTCCACAAGGTCCATGAATCATATTTTTCATGACAATTTCATGTAGAATAGGATATTCTTGTGGATCTGGAATTTCAGCAGAAACATAACTATCTACAACAGCTGGAGTAGTCATTTTTGAATTTGATTTTAAAGTGATCAGTGAATGCACATGAGGTAAACCTCTTTTTTGAAATTCAATCACGTATACATATGCAGCAACATCACCAAAGAACTGTTTTTTAACAATTGAATCAATTAAATTATTTTTTTTCAAATTAAATACTCGAGCACAAAGATCTGGCCTGTCCGAAGCACTTTGATCAGGGAATAGATTTTCTTTTATTTCTTTCCAATTGGGATTGCAAGTCATAGTAATAAAAAGATCTGGTTTACCATACTTTCGTACTATAGCCATTGCATCTTGATAACCTTGAAACATATTACGTGGTGATCCTGTGAATGTTGCAGGTAAAATTACTACTTTTCCTATACGACTATTAGAATCACGTGCTCGACGTTGTAAATGTTCACAAAGTCTTTGATATCTATTAACTCTTAATTGTTTTTGATGATCTTTATGAAAAGTTATTTGATCTTTTTCTACTTTAACATAATTATCAACAATCCATTGTTGAAACAATCGACCTCCTCTTAAAAAAACGTTAAATCCATTATCACGAATAGCCATTCGATACTTTACATAAGCTGCTCGAGAAACACGTCTATTTTCGCCGATTCTCATGATATTGCGATGCCAACTTTGTGAACTATAAGGATGGAATAAAGGATATATCCATGGTTCAACATTTGGATCCATTGTGCTAACTTGACGCAATTCTTTAGTATCTCGATTGCGAATACTTACATACGATTCCAGAATTTCCCCATTTGCAGTAGTTGTGAAAATTGCAGCAACTTTATTAACTTGCTGCAAATTAAATCGTCTACGATCCACACCAGGTTTAAGTGTAAATAGTAATTCAACTTTTGATACATTATGGCTATTATTATTTTCTAATGCCAACTCTTTTTGTCTCTTTACTTCTTCATGCATTATTTGATAAGATTGAGCAAACATATTATGGTTACGCATAATTTGATCAATATCTCGTAGAATATCAACACCAAGATCTGAATTAACGTGCTCAAACGATTACTTACTGCTTCATTTGAATCAATAATAAATAATTGACCAAAACATGGAGAGTGATCTGCTTGTGGATAAACGACTTGTATTTATTTGATAATAAACTTATCCTTGAATCTTAAAACAATAAGAACCAGGATGTCGTGATCAAAAATTGATTAAATTAGCATTGAAAGATGCACAAGAGAAGAAAGAATTACAAACACGTATTCGTTCATAAAAATGTTTGGATCTTGAATCAGTATTATCAAATAAAAAACGAAGTTTATTTGGAAAAGATGGTAGACATTCTAAAGCAACTTTTCCATGACAACAACAATCATTAAAAGAATCATTTTTGTTACTTACTCTTTCAGCTGGAAAATGTTTCGCTTCACAGTGTAAACATAAAAATCCATTTCTCCTAAATTATGTTCTATTATATCATTTATATTGTAAAATATTTGTATGTCGCCATCTAATGACTATTAGACTAACGACAGTTTGTTAGTTAACGACGATTGCTTGACGATTAAATTGTTCAAAGCAACGAGGGGAAAGTTTGTTTATCTCCAGTTTTTGTCTGAGACTTGAGTTGACCGCACGGATTCTTCCTTTTAATTAATTGCTGTCAATCATCAATAAACATTTTTATTTATTTACTAATGTTCCGAAGTTGTTATTGAGTCTTATTGTACATTGGTGTCAGAAAGTGGTTCGTTTCGCGTGCCGTGAATATTGTTGTTTTGTGAATTTTGAAGAATATTTGAAAAAATCATATCAAAGAGTCCAAGTCGTAGGCAAACTCGAGCCGGAAGAAGGACTCAATATGCCGATTGTGTCGAAGACAGTAGTAATGGAGGACTTCTAGCTTTAGAGATGAGATTAAATCGTTTGGAAGAAAGACTAAATCGTGATCAGATTCGTTTTGAAGAAGGTCGAAGAGAGACTCAAAATTTATTTGAAGAGATAAGAAGTTTAATTAATAATAATAATAACAATAATAATAACAATAATAATAATAATAATAATAATAATAATAATAATAATAATAATAATTTGGAAATTCATAATTTAGAAAATAATTCTAATAATTTGGTTAAATCGGTCTCAACTTCTTCGGTTAATAATAGTTCTTTAGCTTTTGCAAAACCGGGAAAATTTCATGGTTCTCAGACGTGGGAATCTTATTCTCGTCAATTTGAGACTATCGCTCGTCTGCATAAGTGGACAAATAAAGTTAAAGCATCGATTTCAGTGTCCTGTTTGAAGGACAAAGCTCAAATCCTTTTAGAAAATTTGAGTTTAGAAGATTTAGGGAATTTTGATAAATTGAAGAAAATTTTGGAAGATCGTTTTTGTGAAGCTCAATTTTCTCAAGCTTATTTTAGTCGTTTTCAGGCTAGGAAACAGTCTGAAAATGAAAATTTAACTGATGTTTTAAATGATTTAGATAGGCTTGTCAAATTTGCGTATCCTTCGGTCTCTTTTGAAGAGGGAGATAGAATTGCTAATTTGCAATTCATTTCTGGATTAAAAAAATTAAAGTTACAATTTTCTCTTCGTTCAGAGAGAATTGAGTCTCTTCAATTAGCAACTCAGAGAGCTTTAGAGCTTGAGTCGATTGAAGATTTGACCTTTGGAGGTCAGAATAAACATAAATTTAATAATAAGAATAATAATAATTTTAGTAAAAATAATTATAATTTCAATAAAAATAATAATTTTAGAAATAATTTTAAAAAAGATGATAAAAATAATTCGTTTAAAGGAAATTTTAGGTCAAATTCTCAAAATCAAAATTCTTCGATAATTTCCCAATGTTGGATTTGTGGTGAAAAAGGACATTCTGAGAAGAATTGTCAGGTTCTTTAGGCTGTTCAAGCCAGTTTATCAAATATTCTAAACTGAAACTTTTACTTAGAGGAGAAGTTAATGGCCAAAAATTTATTGTGACAGTCGATACTGCTACTGATATTACGGTTGTTAATTCTTCTTTGTTTAAAGGGATTGTAACTGTTTTGAATAATTCTTCTATTTCTTATTCTATTTTTACAGTTTCAGGTGATAAATTTGATATTGATTTTATCGAGACTGTGAAATAAAGATTTC
>NW_023276497.1:0-56889 GCF_013357705.1 Chelonus insularis | reverse complement strand
GTTTACTGCAGGGAATGATAATATCAAATTTATGTCAAATGAATTTGGCTACTTTCCCACAAAAGCTTTTCTTTCGATTAATCAATCTTTTTTTTAGTCTACATTTAGCACATTATAAAATATAATGAACACGAAAAATATATTAATATTTTTATGTAACCTTTCAAATACAAATTAATACTCATATAAAATAGTACTTCTAATCAAAAAGTAATTATCAACTAATCTAAAATATGTTCAATAAAATAAAAATGAAGTCAAAATTTTTCCAGAACTTTCTTTAATTCTTATTTTTAATTTGTGAAAGTTTATTTTCTTTGATTGAATTTCCTCGTTTTCTGTAATGAAACTAAACAAAAATTTATCCATCTTTAATATTTAATTGAACAATCATGCAATTTAATTATCTTTTTTTTGAGTTTACAAGTTTAACCTGAAGTTATAACATTTTAACATCGAAGAAGTAACGACATTCTAAACTCACATGACATTTTATCATATGACGATCAAGCATGTACATAGTCAATGAGATTATAAAATTAAATATACATAAGTGTGAAATGCTTTTAAGCAAGTGAATTTATCATTTTCTTTCATGCAATTTTCATTAATTAAAATACTCAAACTTAGAATCTTTAAAGAAATTTCATTCACTCTAGTTAATATTAAAAAATAGTATTCCATTTTATAATTTTCACGTAATTTCTTCTTAAATTATATCTATATTTATCTAATAGAATACCGAGAGTACGATCAATATATATCTATATTACGTTCATACTCTTTTATCTTATATATATATATACAACATCTACAGGTGTATGATATTATGGTTGCTTTGCACAAACGAAACTATCCCTGACCTACTTAACACTCAATTTGGAAACGGGATAATGATCAAGTTCTTTGAGCTTTAACTTGAATCACAAATAATATTTAAATTGGAAAGGGAAGAGAAAACTTATTTTATTATTTCAATCGAGTAAAACATACTATTCATGCTTCAATACAGATACATTCATGAGTCTGAAACATTTATTTTTAGCAATTAAAAAGTTCAAGTTTACACGACTCTAACTATCTGAAGATCAAGGTGAGTATTTTAAGGGATTCAATTATCAGACAAAATTGAATAATAAACAATAGAATTCCTGACTATTTTTAACACAAAAAATAATTATAATATTTATTGTAATAACAAAATAAAGTGAATAAATTAATTAATTAGATGTAAAATCATTTTTTTTTTATTTTTAAAATAAAATGTTAGTTTTATTATTAAAAAATATGTAATACAAGAATAACACTAAAAAAACTTATGATTTCTTTACGAATTTTAATTAACCTCATACAAGCTTAATTAAAGTCCTCATTAATTCTAAAAAGAAATCTTCCTTTCAACAAACCTCACATAAAAATAACAAAATCTAACATCGTCACACAGTAAACATGTAATTAATTAAATAGTTAATTTATTTACTATATGACATGATAAGATAATAGAAGCTCTCTTTCATAGTGAATGTATATTATTAAATATTATCCACCTATATAAGTATAATATGAAGTTTAAAAGCTCAACTTTTTGCTATCTATGACACATTGAAAGACGAAAAAAAATAAAATGAGAAAAAAAAAGTCATATGATATGTTCAGAAATTGGCTGGGATGTTGAGAGTGAACAAGACATCGAGGCGCTGAGGAGTGCTCACACAGCACATGTAGTTTGCAACTATTTCCGTTCACAATTTACTACGTCACACCAGAACATAAATAGATCAGAGTATACATCATGACACATTTTGGCTCTCAAAACAAAAGCCAAATATTTTCTTCTCATAAATGACTTTTTTTCTCGTATAGTTGAAAGCCATCAATTCAAATATAATGTCAAAAACGTCAATTTAAATAAATTCTTTAAATTTCTACAACACTAGATTGTCGGATTCTCATTCATTCACTCATTCGAATGAGTGAATGAATATTTTTTTTTTTTTTTACTTTAATGATCATTGAAGTAAAAAAAAAATATCAAACGGCCTTTAAATTTTAATTTCCAACTTTTTTAAACGCAAACATTATTCTCAGAAAGTTATGGCTATTGGAAAAAAAATGAAAATATCATAAAAACGTCTAACAGTCAATTGGACTTTATTTTTTGGAATTTTGAGCTTTACTATTGACAAAATTGACAGATCAGAAACAGAGTTATCGTACGCCATAAACCCCGTAGATTAAAGTTACATGGAATGGAAAATTTGTCTATGAAAAATAATGTAGAAAAAATGATTGAAAACTGTAACCGGTTATCCTATCGAAAATAAAAAATAAATATAGATTGAACGGAAAGACGGATATTACATTTAAATTCAAGTCCAACGTGATGTCCGCAGGCTTGTGTAGAGAAGAGCTTTCCCGTCAATTTAGACCCTTATTCAAGTTTCAGACTTAAAAGATATTACCTTTCAAGAATAAAAATTAACATTTTTATTATAATTATTATCAAATTTTCAATAATAAATTAATAAATACGAAAATGTAATTGTATAAAAGACAAAAAAGTATCTTATGTAAAGTAAATATATTTTTAATATTTTCGAATGTGAAAAAAGCCATTAAATTTATTAATAAAATAATGTAAGTAAAAAATTTTCTATCTCAATTTACTAATGTACAAAATAATAAATGATATTAAATATAAATAAAAATTTGTTTGAGTTACTTTTCGATTTTAAATAAATAGAAAAAAAAAACATTGATAAAATTGGTTGTTCAAATTTCAAGTCTAAATTAGTTGTAAAGTAGAGCAAAAGTAAATTAAACGGTCCAGTATTACGATTCACGTATTTACTTAAAGTTGGTCTAACTAGAAATAAATCGCTTGCGCTTGTCATTATTCTTATGATAATTTAAAGATCTCTCTCAAGTACCAATTTAAATCCGGTTCTATTCTAAATATGGTCTATTTAAACACTTAAACATCTCGTTCTATGGTAATAATAAGATAATAAATTGACGAATACTAATGAATTTCAACGAAACCACATTTTAATAAACTAATAAATGAAAAATGCCTTAAGCGTTTTTAAGCTTATTTTAATAAATTATTCTCAGTGTTACACATTGCTCTTGTGGTCCAATTTACCCTCCTTTGCCCCTAACAAGATAGTAATAACACTTATAAAAAAGTACATTCAAGTCCAAAAAAAATATAAATATCAGGGTCATTTAGTAATTATTTATGTAATGGATAGCTTAGGGTAGTTCTGAATTGTTATTAAATATTTAAAAAACATTGCAGCATGCTGTAGGAAAACGTAATCAGGCCTCTATGTAGCCATGCTTGATTGCTACTCACGGTATTTAATGAAATAAGTAGCAATAAAATCTGGCCACATAGACCTGATTACGTTTTCCTACAACATACTGTAGTATATATTACTACCCTATTGCATAAAGCATTAATAAATGCTCTTGGTCTTATTTTCTGTTTCAGGCCTGAGCTTACTCTTCTAGAAGTGCCATATCAGGCAAGGTGTCTTAAAAATTAAGTGGGCCATGTTCAGGGCTCCAGATTCATAAACTGCTATAGCAACCCAGATATACCCAGAAGCTATATATTTACACCAAGAAACCTTGATCACCAAGACCTTGCAAAAGGTCTTATTTATCAAAAAAACCTTCTTTCTATTCGATTCATAGAATGTAAAAATATATTTATACTTTCACTGTAGTAAGTAAACAGTGATGTTGGACTTCAAAAAAATTACTTTTCAACTCAACGATGTTCTAATAGCTGCAAAATCAGTCCATCTTCAGTATTCTGTAATTATTTAATATTTAACACTAGAAAAAAATCATAGTAGTGTAAGAATTTTAAAAAAATTTTTCATCTCTTCTGGAAAATAAGTTATCAGACAAAATTGAAGTAATAAAATTTCTCCTGACTCACACAACCTTCGCACTTCTGAGTACTTTTACTACAAGAAAAAAAAACTTCAATCATTGCAAAATAAATAAAATAGGAAAAAATATTAATAAAAAAGTACTCCAGCTCTCTAGTCAAGCTTTTAAATCCAATATTTTTTTCACACAAATAAATAAGTTTTTTTTTTTTTAGATAATATAAATGAAGTGTCTTTATCACATAAATATTGAATACAAACAAAGGAAAAACAATAAAATGTTGGTTCGTCTTTAAAAAACGACTAAAATCTAATACTGAACATAAGTAATTTAGTGTTATCATTTTATATTTAAAGCTTAATGTACTGAATGTTGATATATGAGTGTCTTACTATTTCAACCCCCAACCGCATGTAAAGCCATATATGCATGGATTTATCAAGTTATCATGTTCCTAGTCTCTTTTGTTTTGATGTTAAATTACATCTACAGAGAAGTTTATGTCATATGTTATTAGATTTTACAATGATCTGTAAGAATCCTTATATATTAATATTATTACAAAATAACTTTTATCAATAATAACATATTATTATGAAAGAAAAATAATTTAAATTACTGATGCAGAATGTTTATAAGAATATTCTTGTCAACTGAGTAGTTAACATTTTATTTTTGAAATAAATGCATAGAAAAATTTATCATAGACTCTTATATATAAATAGATTTTTACAACCTACGCCTATTTAGTTGTTATCGTACTTCACAAATATAGTTTACTAAAACTGTTGAAAATTATTTATAACTGTATTTCAAAGAAAAATAAAATCCACACTAACTCATGTATGTAACATTAAAAATGTTAATTTTATTTTTAAGAATATTTTTTTTTACGTAACAATTACCATTTTAACTATCTAATTCAATTAAAAAAATATTCATCCTTCGAATGAGTATTATCCCAGAAATTGTAACTTTTACTCTAATGCATGATAGTGTCTGTTGCTTTGAGTAAAAAATGACAATATAATAAACAATTTTTTTAATCCGGATACATGACAGTACTTTTTATAAAAATTTTTTTATGCACTAGAATTATAATATTAATTATTTATTTTAATGTAGTTTGCAATGTTGATTCATAATACAAATTTTACGAGAAAGAATTGTAATGTATCCTTATTAAAAAATGGCTTCATGTCATTCTTTTACCCGAAGCGACAAACTACGATGTATTGGAGTAAAAAATTACAATTCCGTTCACTCTGTAATTAATCCGCAAGGCCCAGACTAACTTCCCAGTGAAAAAATGAAAAAAATCTTTGTTGTTTTCAAAATCAATTATTATTACACATACACATACACACACAAACGTTCAATTAAAAACTATTGTATTTGACTCCAGGAACTTTGAAACGTGGAGATATGTTAAAATTCGGAATTCGCAAAATCGGACCCAATACAACATAAATTAAGTCACACGGAAAGGTTAAAAATACTAGATATTAATGTTTGTAATTTTTAATTAATTCCTTGGCGTTTGATTACATAAAAAATCAATATTCATCACATTAAAATTTATTAATACAAATTACATAAATTCATCAAATGAAAGCTTGGTATTCGGATAATAAATTTTAATAGATTAAAACAATCATAGCAAACTGTTAATACGATTAGTTCGAATAATAAATCAACAAATAATTGAAATGTTTTTATTTTGATTATGTAATATCCACCGTTAAAACTCATCATTGAATTATGTTTAGGATTTGTGTTAGTTTCTATTCCAGTTTCATTGAAATAACATTCAATACACTTTTTCCGATTACCTATTTTATTTTAGTTGTTTTTCATACTACCAAGTAAAATCGTGAAAATGTTTCCTTTTGATATAATAGCGCTTTGAGCCCATTATATCCTGAATGAATGTAGCAGGTGTAGAATATTTATTTAAAGAGTTTTTTATAGCGATAAATTTAAATGGCTAACGTCTGTTTTCTCTTAATTGTAGCTAATTCTTATCATGCTTTGAGCATCTTGAAGATGAGAAAGATTGATTTATCTGTATCAATATATATGTTTTAGCATAAAGTATTATTGAATTTATTATATAACGAAATTCATAAATAACATAAAACATACGGGAAAATTTATTGTAAATAAAAACCATGTTAAAATTCTCATTTTGCAGGAAAGCGATATTTTTAGATCAACTGCAAACAGTAAAATGTAATGTAAAGGTCATAATGTAGTTTTTTTTGTTATTAACAACAATGTACGAAAAGTTTCAAAACATTACAATACTCTGAATGTACTAAAAATTAGAATTTATCTATTAGAGAGTAAGTAAATGCAATAAAGTTTTGCTTAAAAGTTTAATATTTTCATATTAAATACACCAAACTTCATCACATGTGTTTTAATGTATAATATGTATTACTTTTACTTAAAAAAATATTTTATATTTTCATAAAAGTGATAAACATATAGCCGATTGTTTACTTATTAATTTTTAATTATAATTACAGCACTACCCCTCGACTAAATATTTACGTTAACTGTTTGTTTTCTTTTACTCCAAAAGTACATTAGACTGAACTGAATTCATTATTATAAATAAATTCGTTGCTGTCTAAAAAAAAGTTGTTCTATTTTACAAACTACAGACAAGGAAGTGTTAACATGTTCCACTTTTATTATAGAAAAATAAAAGGGAAAATTTTTTAAATGTCAATAATATCGACTAGTAGTTATTTATTATCCTAAAAAAATTGCAATCCTTTTTATCCTTTTTCATTTAAAAAATTGTTTGTTGTATTTTGTTTTAAAAAAAACCATTTAATTTACGAGCTATTTGTTTAGTTATACCGATACCTCTTAAATTGTTGATGGACTTCATATTTGACTTTGTTGTATCCAATCTATTCTGTATCAAATAGACAATACTCCATGCGATAGTAATTACAGGTACCCACATTGTCAATAAAAAATAGTTGACTTATTTTAAAAAAGCTTATAAAGAAAAAAAAAATTTATCCTATTTTTAAAATGAATATTTATTACTCATTTTTAGTCAATTAAGTTTATTTTATCATTGCATTAATTGAAACACTCAATTTAATGTTCAAATTTAGAAAAACTTGCATGTCTCCTGGCTGATTGCCAGTATCATGTGTGTACTTATTTATCACGCGCCACGTGGACACTGACGAGACACGTGACAAGACGAGAGATGAGCAGATGTGAGGAATAAATGACAATTTTGGTTGTATGACACTGAAAAGTACTGATTACGGAATAAGAATGGTCAAAATGATTTTATTTTATAAAGACTCAAATAAATTTCAAACACTTTAACAAACTCGTTAATTTAAAAACAATGTTTCTTAAACACAGCTGTAATTGTACAATTCAAGATTAATGACACTAGGTCATGTCTACATATTTCAGACACGGCTGAAAGCTTAAGAAAGAGAATTCAACTGAGACTGTTCAGAATCACAATTCGACTTCGAACTGGTCAATCTTAGCCTAATTTTAGCAATCTCGAACGTGCTCTACATAGTTACCCTACCTTTGAGCTTTCGAATAAGAAAAAAAGAACGTTAAAAACTCTAACGAATGAATTCAATTTAATTATAGTAACGGCCAATTCATTGTCAAGGTTTTTATTTGCTTTTATAGAAAAATGTCTCAACTAAAAATACTCAATGAAATATTTTCAATGCGAAATAGAGATAGCTAATAAAAGACTAACAAAAAAAAGATGATGAATATGCATGGGGCATTATTATTCTTTCAATATTTGTATGAAGATGAATCGAAATGGAAAGAAAAAACTTGAACTTACTTTTATTATTATATACCATAAATAAAGAAGAATACAAACAAAAAAGTTTTGATTTGATCAAAACAACTAACAAACTTACTTCAGTGATGATATCTCAAGATTGTCATATAAAGAGAATACAAGATCTGTAGAAAAGTTTTATATAGGGCAAACAAAATGATAGACATATAAAGAAAATGATATTATAGATCCAATGTTTTTAGTGCATATTTGTGTATACATCATACTAAGCTTTGAAAATTTGTACGAATTGTTCCAAAAGCTCAAAAAATATTTTTCTTTGAATTGTTATTATCATTTGTACGAATTATTGATTCAAAAACAACTGCACATTCAAGGCTATAATGTGTATTACATTGGATAATTTACATTTAACAAGTTTGATAAATACATGTTAAAATGATGGAATGGTTAATGATTGACGACAAACTTTTAAGTAACAATTGTTTGATAAATATTTCAGCTTTTTAGAATTATAAAAAGTATAATTCATATTTAAGAATTGAATATTTTAATATATTTTATTTTTTTATCATAATTATCATTGAGTTTAAAAATAGCACAATTTTATGTAAATATGACTTATAGTTAGTATTATTAAAATAACTTTTCAATCAAAATTATCAAATTATTAAACGAAGTCATTTGAGCCAAAGGTAAATTTACATCATTGAGTAAATCATTAGTTTGGAAATAGATTCAAAACTATGTTAATTAATTAACAGCTAATAAATTAGGATTTAACGAACAACTAACAGATTTATTATTTCATAATAGTTTTAATAATTTTAAAATAAAGCTCACATTTAAATAATGTATACTAAATTTAATTAAAAAATTTTTTTTTTAAGAAAATTAATTTTAATAATGTCGTAGGATAATTAATGTAATGTACTATATTATAATGTGTTGTATAATGTTTACAGTTATTGTTCATAACTTTTTAGTTATTTTTTGCTTGGATTTATAAAAATTGAATAAATTCTATCATCAGCATCATTTCACATAGAAATCAATTATACACCCTAATTTAGCCTACCCTCCAATAAAATTTCAGTATGTCTAGAACTCTAGTTTAATTTAAAAATAATTTTTTCTTCAAAACTCAGTTTTCCCTTAGACCCAATATGAGCATGAATAATATTGTATATAGGGGAGATCAGAGTAGACAGCCACCCTGTAGATTTTATCGATTTAAGGAGAAATCAATTGTTAAAATATAACTTATTTTATCTAAAAGTATTTTCTTTACCATTAAACTCAAAATATAAACATTTACTGATAAAGAATCGTTTAAAAATCATAATTACATGTTTTTAAAATTCCATTTCCATATTTTTAAAAATAAGTTTTTAATTTATTTCAATCAATAAGGAAAAGGAGGGTGAAGTGGAAGGCAGGGGCAAAGTGAAACACTCGAGAAAATGTACTAATTTATCAAAAAAAAGTTTAAAAACACTTATTGTGCCTTTTGTTTATTAATTTTTCAATTTATTAATCCATCAAAAATTATTAAAATTCGTTAATATATTAATTAATTTGTTGATTTACATTTTTCCTTTGTGTTCCACTTTACCTCACCTTTCCTGACATTTTAAACTGACATTCATCTAAATCAAATTCACTGTTTATTCAAGTGACGCATAAATAAAAATATAAATGATTAATTGAATCAATGAAAAAAAAGAAGAATGAAAAAAAATGTTTTGAAAATATAACAATCGCTAAAGTACTTGATACAGTCTAGACACAATGAATTGATGATAAAAATAAAAGTTGCTTTTATTACAAAGCAAGTGGAATCTTCTGAAATCAAATCCTCCATTTTTGAAATTATTATCGGGTTTTCTATGAGCTCTTATTCCAAAATGGTGACATCGTACATGATATAAAATATATCCTGTATCAAAGATTTCTAGGATATAATAAATGGTACCATGTAATCGAAGCGAATGAAACGAGATCTTATTTGCTTCTCCAGTCTTTCTGAGTCGAGAGAAAATGATTGGGAACCTATTTCCGAAGTGACGATAAGAGAACGGAAGCAAAATAAGAAAAAATAGTCTCTCAAAGGAGGGAAAAGGACATGGGCTTTTTTTCTGCTTCGTCAAGACTATTTTCACGGTAAGTAGAAGCGTCAATAACGATAAAACAGTGTTAGATAGATAAAAAAAAATAAACCAAACTCTTAAAATTTTACCATCAAATATTTTTATTGCCTTGTTACGGTTGAAAATTTCACATCTAACAATAAATTGCTTTATGTCACCTACTGTCTTTATTTAAAGAGGATGTATCACAAAAGGACCTATCAATAATGAAATGTCAGGGATAAAGGTTAACTGCGAAAACACGTAACCCAATTGCTATCACGTGAATGTTCAGTTCTATACTTAAAATTGACCATTTGTATGCAAATAACTTCGATAAATTCATGTTGTTTAATATTTTATAACACTCAACAATTTTTTCGATTGTTTATTCTATTCTCTGGATATGTTTGTTTGGGAATAAGTTTGAATTATTAACAAATAAAAGTCTAAAAAATACCAAAATAAAACAAAAATTACAACATGACTTTAGATTCAAATTATTACAATAAATATTTACAAATAGACAACAAAAAATCCAATTAAATGTACAATCACGTTGACAGAATTGATCTGTTTAAAAACATTATTACTTCAGTAATTAAATTAAATCAATATTTTTAAAATAATACTGGTAACGTGATAATTAAAATTATTAAACAATGATAATGTATGAAATGAATTCATTAGTTAATTAGAATGAAATATTTTCAGAAAAGTATTTTTGTTGGGAATAATTCATCAAATAAATCCGACGATAAAAATTTAAAATTCCAAAAAATAGAAAATATTAAAGAAAAATAAAAAAAAATAACATTTTATTGACAAATTTAGCACTTTATGAGATATTATTTAGCTCATACATAATCAGACAATGTGTTGAATAAAACTCTTACAACTTTTTCGTATCGTAAAGCACATAATGGGTACGTAGTAGGTTCGGATGTCATGGGTATGTAGATAAATACAATGTGCAAGCATTTGCACTTTTATATCAAGCTACTTTATGGCACTTATGAGACATGAAACGATGAGACAAGTGAAAAAGAATGATAGGCTCAATAGGTTCAACATCACATACGAGAATATTACAACGAAAAATGGCGAAAATAATAGATAATACTTTATAAAAGATGATTGATTAGAAAAGAATCTACACAAACTTTCATACACTCATTTTACAATGTAATATCTCTCGACATACTTTTCATTCATTCATTGTTTTCATCAGCTTTCATCGTTTTATTGATTTTTCATCCTTTTTATATTAATACATCGTGGGACAAAATACTGACTCCGAACTCTACCACTGATTTTTATAAAAATTAACAATATTAAACGGAAGAAAATATTAATTAAAACGTAGTATCATGAAAAGCATACCGTCAACATCTTTGAATCCTTGAACATGGTGCAGAAATAGGTGAAGAAACGTTTGACTACACGAACGTTTATTAAAGATGACATTATAAAATAATACAAGCAATTTTACGGTAAAGACTCGCGCCGAAATTGTTGCATTCCCTTGGACTTCTTCCAATTATATGTGCAGTAATTTATATGTATAGATTATTGCATCAGAGTTTTGGCGTACATTAATAAGAGAACCCAGTAAAACGAACATGTCGCTTGTGATGATAGAAGAACAATGTTGATTGCGTAAACGAGGATGAAATTTATTGTTTCATCTGTCTCGAGGACAAAATAGCAAGGACATGGTAAAAATGATGATAGAAAAAGATAAAGAGAAAACAACATCAAAGATGAAAAGAACTAATGAGGAAAAAAAATAAACTGAAAAATCAATATTGAATGAAGGATGTAAGAAAACATGATAGAATTGAATGACAGGTTGACCTAACCGAATGACCTAAGCGACGGAAAAATTAGATCAAAAGGACCCTAGAGGGTGAGGTTAACATTCGGAACTTAAACTTTTAACTACTTAGTATGAGCTTACCACCTTGTTTACGAACTGGCATTTTTCCTGATGATAAGGACACGTATTCCAGCCAAAAGACTTTAAAATGTTGATAGAACTCCTCAAGGACAAACAGGAATAACAGCAACAATCAGTCTACTTTTTTTTATCGCACTCACTACAATGTCACTGACTTAAAATTGGTTATAATAAACCAGATGGTTCGGTTCAACATTCGTACGGTCACGAGATGTTAAAAATATTGACGATTCGCGATGAATTACGCACGAGAAACTAATATAAACACTGATAAACACACCACAAACACGGCAATATGGCGAAACGCGAGTTTAGCAGCCGGAAAACTGACTTGCGACTAGTGTGATTGGTCGATTGCGTCTTATGACGTCATGTAACGATGCCAAGCTAGAGAATGCGTCTGTTATATGTCAAATCATCCCCTTACCGTATTTACCAAGGGATGGTTTGAATCTGACTGCAAGCTCAGCGTCGTTTATAGATGAATTATTTGCCGCAATGTGTCGCTAACCGTCAATAGTCAAATATGCGCCATCTTGCAATTCATCAGAGAACTCAGAAAACAAAATTCTTTTGTTTTCGGAGAATTCAAATTAGCTACATTTCTATTTTGATAAAATAATAATTCAAGTATTGTTATTCATAATGAAAATTTTATAAAGGCTAAATATTGCTTAGAAACTTGTTCGGAAATTATCTCTCAACAAAACAAAATTGGAGCAAACAAAACATCAACGCTACTCCGGATAGTCAACAATTCCACGAAATTTATTCAGAACAGAATACTTGGAAATGTTTGAATTGAATAAATTCGGAATTTCAAAATAAATCGTATGACATACCTTTTCTGATGAATCCCATTATTCTTAGTGATATAATCCATGCAATATATTGTTGTAAAAATATACACATACACAAAAAAATTTTAAATATAAAAATAAATTTACGTATAAATGCTCACTTTCCTAAAATAAATAAAAAATCGACGCGTCAACAAAATTAAAACTTAAATAATATTTATTATAAATAATAAAACACTCTTTTTGAATAAAAACAAATTTGCACATCACTTATTTTATTAATAAAAAAAAAACACCAAAAATTAACGACACGCTCCGAACCGCTACTACTTCTAACGAAGTTCCCGGCAAAATTGAACACAAACCGACGCGAAAGCGTGCTCATCCCTACTCCTTACATATCTGCGTAAAACAAATGCGCAGTAGTATAAATTTCATAAAATGTCGAAACAAATGAATAATTACGATTCTTTAATATATAAAAATAGAGTAAATCATATTAATATAATCAAAATAGAATTTTAAAATGGGTTTTTAAAAATATATATTTTATAGAAAAATAATTCTAACGCTTCAATGATGGTGTCGGTAGATCACCTTTCGTTGGAAATACATGAACGACACTCAATTGACTTTTTTTTATTTCCATGTATATTTATATCAACTTATACTCAGTCCAGCACAACGTGCTGCAATCACTCAGCATGGTAAAATAATTAATATTTATGTCTATACTACCATTTGAAATATTGTGATTTGCAATTACTTTAATTTATTTTTTTTAAATAAATTATACAGAAAAATTTTCAAAGTTACCTGTAACATAGCTTACAATAGCCAATTATTCTAATAAAATTTTGAAACAGTCAACATAGATTTATACAATAAATAAATGGCTTTATCAATTGGTAAAAAAATACCTGAAGGAGCAATTAAACTAACACCGGAAGAAGCATTTGACCATCAATGGAAACTAATCAATAATTGGCCAAATTTCATAGATGTGTATGTAAATTGGATTGTTTACCACAATTCTTTTTTTTTGAAAATGTGTATTATAAATCAATCTTTTAAATAAATTTACTATTTCTGAATTTACTCTTTACTATGATTCAATTTCAATGCTATTATTAATGCTACAGGTGGCCTTTTTTTCTTGGAACACCCATTTTAGCAGGATTAGGGGCAATAACATCTATACGGATAAATAGTGCTATTAGATCAAAATTAAATTTACGTAATTACGGAAAAGTAATTTCTCATTATACAGTAAGCCTAGCAACATTTACAGTGATAGGATTGAGTCATCAATCGGTAAAAGATACTTATTTATTTTTTATGACATACTTATTAAACAGTACTAATTTTATGAATCTCGTTCCAAAAAGATTATTACAGAAAAAATCATAACTTTAAAGGCTTCTTGTCCTGTTTGTATTGAGACCCAAGCAATACTACTCCAATTAGGAAGCTGTGTACTTTATCCATCTATTCTCAGTTCATGTACAAACTTGTATGTAAGTAAATTTTTCTCTTGTTTTTGCCCTTATTAAATGATTAATAATATAGTAATTATTTTGATAATTTTAGATGGCCAATAAATATGCAACATATAGAATACCATATTTTGCTGATGGACAAGGAATATTCAAATTATACTTGAAATTAGTGGAATCACTGAAAAAGAAAATTGTGAGACATGTAATTTTGAACTTTATTGCTGCAGGTTTTATAACATATTTGGAGAGTGTAGCTTTAGCAAAGATCCACAAAAAATTGATGAAAAATGAAATAGAATTAAATGAAATTAATAAAATACCACCTGAAACAAATCCAAAGAAACTTTCGAATGGAAAAACATGAATTATGGACTATTAATTATAGTTGTTATATATTTTTAAACTGTTTATATATCACTTTATTGAATAGTTACATGATATCAGTTTTGAATAAAAAATTATTTAATGCATTCAAAGTGAGCAATCCAAATGTAATTATTCAATGTATCTAAACTATTGAAAATAAATAATTTCGAGGTAAGCATAAAACATCATGAATACTATAAATAATAGTATTTTTATTATTGCTCTAATAAAATTTTACAAGTTAAAAATGAATAATTTTTTTAATTTAACTTTTTTTTTTATTCATTAGATTTTATTTAAATTGCAACACATTTCATGGAAATAATTTTAGCAATTGCACTAATTTCAATTTTCTATCATCATTTAAATTATATCATTACTTAATAATATTTTTTATGTTACAAGCAACAGTATTGGCAGTTAATTGGGCGTTTAATTATATACTTTTCAAATAATTCAATTAATACATATAACAATGATTGAATTTTATGAATAAGTAACGACTATTTAAGTAAATAGAATTTAAGTAATAATGTAATAATTTTTATTAACTTCGTTTTTCTTAATATGATAGATACAACAATCAATAAATTGGCAGTGCAATAACCAGACTATGAAACGACTGGCCATCTAAATAAAGCAAAATTATTCATGTAACAAAAAAAAATCAATTTGATATTCTGCCAAATACTTGAATAATAAAATTAAATCTTTTTTTTTATCGTGGTTTATTTTACTGCTGTGTTTCTTAAACTAATGAGCATTCTGTAGTCAATATATACGACGACTATTTGAATTTTTTTCATATCAAATAATTAATATATTTATTTCATTGTTCTTTTTGTATTTTTACAACCTATGGTACTGTCTTTACAGTTTTATAGCATCATAAACCACACAACAATAAAAAAATCACCATGAGATCGTCGTCATACTTAGTACCTTATATCTATATTATCATTTTCATCAATAAGATTTTCTTAATAACTTCAACTCTTCCCATTTTTTACATTTATGAGTAAATTATCATTAAAAATTGGTGTTAGGGAATAAATTGAATAATTATTAATTAAATTCAATAAGAAAATAATAGCAATCAACTATAATCACTTTTTTTGTCAAATACATTATGCTAATTATCCATTAACTTCACAACTGTAGAAGTTTTAATTTAACATTTGAACAAATAAAACTACTCTATTATCAATCTCGTTAATCTAATTATCAGAAATTGAATAAGTTGCAATTTATTAAAAATTTAATAGAATAGTTTTTATCAAACAAAGCAAACTAATATTCAATGATTAATAACAGATAAAATGAACATTACTTGAAATAAGTAAATTATACTGATTATTATGAATGTAAAATAAAAAAAAGAAAATTATCATCTGGTAGAAGTTACGAAATTGATCTTTTTTAAGATTGCTATCATATAAGTGGACACAGTAATTACATAATTATTATAAATAAGTTGACATTACGATATGCTGTTAATGCTCGAACAAATGAGCAAATAGTAATACAAGAACAATATTATTCCATAAACAAATATAATTGAGGAAACTATTTATGTATAGTAAAACACACAAATTTTAGGCACCATTTAAACAACAAAAAGTATTTTATAAGTGTGGAAATTGCCGCCAGTTTATTATATTCATGAATAGTATCATTACTTGTTAATTTTTCTGAATAATTATTTGTATTTTATGAAAAATTATATAGCCGACTTTTAATTTTATAAATATGAAGAATATTTCGTCGGTATTAATAACGTGAAAAATTGTCTTATAGATAAAAACATATTGAATCTTACACTTGCCAACGTTCGCTGTTTATTATCTATTATATAATTTTGTTCTAAATTATTCAACTGGGGCAGAGAATTATTACAAGAAGAATCATGGACACCTAATGAATAAGGTATCACCACTGATAGTAATAATATTCTGGTCATTTGCTAGCATCGTCGATTGTGCAAGTGGGTAATGTATTCTTGATAACTCACTGTTATTTTTTCACACTGATATCGTTTTAATTTCAAACTACGTCTTAAATCAGGAGTTACTGATCCTTTGTATCCTCCTTTATGTAATAATGAATCTATCGTTTGTATCTGGTTCCAGCCTAAATAAAAATTCAATTTTTGATTATTTGTTTTTTCATTATATATAAGAAACAACTTACCTTGTTCCTCTGCAACATTTGGCAAATATGTAGCAGTCCTTTTATTTCCTTTTTCATTGTGGAACTCAATAAGAATACCATGTACTCCTAGCTCCCAATCTAAGTAATCCACGCCGTCTTCAAAGTGTCGAAGAATTGAAACACTTACATGTAATCGTGGAAATTCATCACGGGTAATTGGATTGAATCTTGAATCTTTGAACGCACTGGAGAAAGAAAAGAACAAAAAATTCATAGATAATACTGATAAAAATTCTGAACGTTATAAATAATTTCTTCACCTTGTGGCGGCATATTCCTTGAGTCCTGCATGTAAATGCATGGCATTGAATGTTCCAATGCATCCCCTCAATCGCATATCTTTCCCAATCATCCAGGTGACGAATAAAGGACTGAAAAATTAATTAAAAATAAATACACAATACTAATGAATAATTGAATTATAAAAATAAGTAATAATTCAAATAAAGAATCTCATGAATTTAACTACATATTTTACTATTTAATTATTAATAATAAAATTTATGAGCAATTAAAAAAAAACGTAAATAGATTTTAAATTACAACAGGAACGAAATTATCAAGTAATTATAACTTCATTATGCTCATATGCGTGAATAAATATTTACATAGATTAAAATTTTAATACTAACCATAGTAGCAATACTCATTCTCTGTAAAAATGTATTCTTCGATCGTCTTTATTTTGTGTTCATTCTTTTTATACAAAAGTACATAGTAGCTTTTTGAAATTTTAAATTTAAAAAAGCTTTTGGCTATAATGTATTGACATAAAAAATAAGACGTATGTTAGCAAGTTCGAACAAAGAAAGAAATGCATAGAGGTCGTGAGAGTAAAAATAAGAGGAGAACAAAGGGAGTAAGATGGCGATGAGAGAAAAATCAACCAGTCTCCAGTAAATGTAACGGAAAATGTATGTTTACAGTAGGGTAAAGGGTCGAAATCAAAACACCATTGTTTACCATATTCATATGCATATTCATATTTAATTTAGTAAAATGCAACTTACAATGCTTCATTACTAAAATTGGGTGCTTTTGGTGGGTCAAGTTGATGCAGTTGACAATATAACACATCGAAGCAATAGAAGCCCATTTCAGGATGAACGATAGATGGATTTTGAGTACCATTCATTCCATTTTGTGCCATTGCTCCTTTGTAAGCTGTGCTCGATGAATTGTTTAATTTTTGTTTTTTAGTTCCACTATCTCCAGAAGCCATGGTTATGTTTTTATTTCACTTAAATATCGAGCACAGCCCGCGAAATTTGCTGACAACCTCGCACTACCTCACACCACCACACACTATTTTGCTACAAGAGAAACTACTGTCAGTAACAAAACACTCACAGCCACACACTCAGAACTATCATCCGTAATACATAGCACACATGGATTTATCACTCATACAAAGATTAATTGTTTCTCGCAATTTACACCTGGCGGCGCTTGTGTACGAGTTAAAATTTCGAAATTCAAAATATTTTAGAAATTTTATTTTAAAAATTAAATGATTATGCAAAAACATTAGTGGTACATGTTCTTAGATAAATAAATTATTTATTTCTTTCAGTATGACAATTGTATCAATTTTTCAAATATTGTAGTCAATTGAAGTTAATTGAAATTGTTGATTTATTGTTTGATGAAAGGATTATTTTTACTTTACAAAAAGATCAATTTTATAATTTACAAAATTCCACCGTAACTTATTGTACAATTTAAACATGCTTATATTTACTGTACAGTTTTTTTTCAGAATAAGGAAAGTAATTACAAAAACTCAAATTCATTGTAAAATAAAATGAAAAATAAAAGTAAATGAAAGAATAAAATAACTATTCAAACTTAATGTTTAATATCTACTAAAAATAAAAAATTAATCATTTTTGACATATAATTGCAATAATTTCTCAATATCTTCAGTTGAGAATATATTACACGCAGAACTTATTTGCGTTGCAAGTTGTGTTAGATTATTTTTATATTTTTCAAGATCCTGCTCAGTAACAACAAGAAAAAGTCTTAACTCATCATCTTCATCTGAGGGGTCTACTGAGACATCTGGATCCACAGTGAGAATCATTTTTTGCTCTTGATTCTGATCTTGCGTATTCTGATCTTCAATTGATGTAACTGCATCTTCATTACATGCATCTTCAGATTCAAGTGGTAAACTTTCCTCTTCTAATTGTTCATCATTTTCATCTCCATTATTTCCAGTCATATTTTCTACAATAATTTTCTCTGCGGTTTCTTCAAATGTTTTTGTATCACCAATTGCTAAAATAATCTTATGAGCAAACCAAACGTAACAAGGAATTGACCCATGAACTGTGGATTTATGATTTGCAGCTTCTGAACCAGTGTTAAAATGTGCATCACAGAGTGCACACAATTTATCATGTACATTAGCATTATGTAATCGATATTGTTCAGAAGTTTCGAAGGCTGATGAACATCTTGGACAAGCAATAAGATTAAAGTTTAATTCTAAATGTCTTTGATACTCACAAAGAGCTAATAAATGTTTTGTTCCCAATAATTTGATAAGCTCTTCTGTATCCTTCTCAATATCATTTTCTTTCGTTTCAGAATTATTAACTCCTTTAGGTTCATTAGTCTTATTAGTTTTGAGATGTTGATCGATAATATGTCTCACGAGATTCCCCGTATCATACATCCGATAGCAAAGCTGACAAATTTCAACAGCTGAAGTATGAGCTCGATTGATATGAAGCTTTAATCCTGATTTTGACAAAAAGTACAACTTACACATACTGCATTGATAAATTTTGTCATCTTCCGATTTTTTTTCTTTCGTATGAAATTTAAGATATTTTGAAATATCTTCATCTTCTGATTCTTCTTTTCCCTCTTCTAGAGTAGATTTACGCAGCAGCACATCTTCTTGAAGAACTTCGATATTTGTAAAATTCTTAATACTCGTTATTTCCTTGGATTGTTTACTTTCTGCTAATTTTGAATAATTAGATGCATTTTTAGTTATTTTCAAACTATCAATGTTTACAGTAGAATTTTCTACCGCAATATCTGATGGTTCCGGTGGACAAATATGGGGATAGCAATTCTTATTTTGTACATGTCTTAATAACATTGTTTTTGTTAAAAATTTTTTTTCACACGTTGGACAAATATGTGGTCCTGGTAATTCGTAATGTTTTTCAGTATTATGAAGCCGAAGAGCAATACTAGATGGAAATGATTCATTACACTGTTTACATGTCCAAGATGTAACATTTGAACACACATGAAGATTAACCATTTCTAAAGACGTTAAAATTTTACAACAGTTTTCACAGATGTGTACCATCGACTCATCATCATGGACAAAATATCTATGACGAATATAGCTTTGTAACATTTTAAATCGTTGAGAACAATGTAAACAAAACCAATCATGTGTACGTCTCTCTCCAGAAACAGTAGTGGTAAGAGTTGTGACAGTAGATGTGGTAGGAGTTGGTGTTGAAGTACGGGGAGGTTGACTATCACTAGGATCCTCATGAACTAAATAAAAATGTTTACTTAATTCTCTGATTGAATCGAATTCTCTGTTGCATCGTTTACAGGTCTTTCGTAATTCATGAAAATTTTTTTCTGTGTTATTTTCTGATATAAAGCTTTTACCTCTTAAATTTTGTAAGAGTCTTAATGAAGAAGTTAATACTTCAGGGTTTGGTTCAGGAAATGGATACCACGAACTTTCTTCAATAGGTTTAACATCTTTATGAGTCTTTTTAATATGATCAACGTAATCTTTACATGAATTGAAAACTAATTCACAACTCATACATCTTATTGGTGTATTTCTATTCTTTGTTGTACTTTTTAATGGTGCTGACTCTTCGTTATTTGATGCTTTACATAAAAAGTTTGTAGTAGATAAACGTCTTAAATATTCAGGTTTACCAATGGTTAATCGCTCTTTAAAAGTTGACGTTATTTCATGAGCATTGAGAACATGATAATTAAATCTACTATAATAAAGAAATGTTTTATGACAAATTGAACACTCATAATTCGAATTAACGACTCCATTTCCTTGATCAAAATTTTGATCAGTTGTTGAAAATGTTTTAACGGGTTTTAAATTTTTAATACATTCACAATTTAAATGAGAGTAAGCTACATGCTTTTCTAGAGTTGTTTTCATTGCAAATTTACGATTACAAAACAAACATTTAATCAGTTCTTTATCTCCTTCAGTAACTTTCATACATTTTTGGTCCATCAAACAAAATATTTCATTACACATATAACAATAAACTGCGCTTCTTACTTCATTACTTTTTACGTTAGTTGTTGTTGGTTTTTGTACAATTGGAGTAGCAAATTTATCTAGATATGTTCTACACATGGTTGACTTATTTGGTGTAGAAATTTTGGGCATTTTTCCTTCATTATTTGTTATTTTTTTTGCTAATTCATGGTTGCTATTCGACATAGCATAACATGTAGTACTAATAATATCACTTGAGCCCTTATTCGAATTGTTCGTAATTTCATTACAATTATCGTTTTTTACAGATGGATTATTTTCAACATTATATTCAAATGAATCATCATCAATTATAATTTTATCAACATTACCATCACCAATACTAATAAATTCAGTAGTTAATTCAGCTTCAGAATTTTCTTTAGTAGATGCAAGACTACTATTTTCAGTTGTTAATTCTTGAAATTCATTAAAAGCAGATTGATTGGAAACTGATGAGTCTGCAACAGTTTCTTGTAAAAGTTCTGAATTATTATCACAGTTATTATAATTATCATTCGAATGTTTTTGTGATTTACTGGAAGAATTAGATTCGTCATGATTTTGGTCTAAAAAATCTACATGTTCAGAACTTTCTTCGATTTCAACTGTTGATGTAGGATATTGTAAATTATTTTTTTCTGAATCAATTACGCTTTCGTTATGAGAATTAGTGGAATTGCCATTATCTTTACTTGATTCCAATTGTTCTCTCATCCATTTCCTTCTGGCAATTTTTCTTTGAGAGGTTCTTATAACTGTTTTATTATCCAATTTACCGAATAATTTATTGGTTATTTGTAAATACTTTTTTAAATAAAACAGCCTACGATGTTTTAATTTTTTTGGCTTACCTTTACTGTGGCTGGAGATTTGTTGAAGAATATCTTTTTTTGAATTGACATTATTATCATGATCATTTGAAACATGATCACGTAATTCGTCTTCATTTAAAAAACTTTCATTACATAAATCGCAAACAATTAAATCAGGTAATTCTGGATGCGATGATATGAGATGCTCACGTAAATGTAATTTTTCGTAAAATTGTTCATTGCATACAATACATTTTATACTTTCTGAATCACTATCAGAAATTTCAATTGTTTCATCTTTAATATTCATTTTATTATGATTATCAATGTTGGTTTCATTGGAACTTGAATTGTCTTTATTTTTATGCTTTAAATTTATTTGACTTTGATTTTTATTCAATGTTTTGCTATTTGGCACTTGATTACTGTTTATTTTTGACGAGTTAATCATTTTTTATACAATCGATTAATTTCTTGATTACTTTTTCGTATTTAATTTCTATAAATTAATACTCTTTATTCAATTTCATGTTATTGTGCAGTTACCTGAAATTAATAAACAAATTTGAACCACTGATTACTATTACAATTAATGATAACCAAAATATTATTACCTTTTTTGTAAACTACTTTTTTATTTGAAAATTAGTCATAGATAATAAATGATAAAATTTTCAAGGACTTTTACTCGTCAATTATTTTTCATGTGTTTTTGTCATCTTTGGTATCAATCTAATCTAAAAAACATAAGCAAACCATTAGAAAAATTTAAATGTACGTAATAGAAGTCACGTAAAAAACTTTAAATTTAATATCGTAGATATACATTAATAAATAATGAATAAAAATTGCACATATTTAACCTTTTATATTAGTAGAACATGATAGACCAATTCATTAAAAATCATACAGAAGCAGATCATTTTAGCAAACAAAACCAAAAAAATACGCAAAATTATGATAAACGAATGATTAACTTTGTAAATGAAAACAAACTTACTATATTTTTTTAAATTGCGAACCGTATTAAATATAGCATAAATATGTATAAAGTCAATATTTACGATGATATAAACACTTATAGTAATCTAAACTCCATACAACGACATACAATATATAGCACAATATAGTATGGCTGGTGACAATTGATATAGAGTTTGCTAAAATTTCTACAACCAAAGTCTTATGGACGTCTGAAGAAAAGAATGTGAAATCACATTTAGTGCTTGGAACTTGAGGAAATCCACAACGTCAATTTATGGGTACTGTTTTTTGGCAACGTCGCACAAACAGGAGTGTATAGAGCTTTATGATTGAGATGATAAGCTAATAAAATAATTTTTTAAGGTTATAAAATAATTGAATTATTATTATAAAAATAAAGATGGTAATTGTTATTAAAATAATATACTCTAGTAAATCAGATTCAAGAAAAAGTGGTAATGAATATAGTAAGAATCAGAAAATTTTTGCAAAACCGCCAATTTTATTAGCACACTATCTATTCGGTCTAGAATTCGTACACTGGTTTGTCGGTAACAAAGAAGTAGATAAAATCAATGTTCAATAAAAATGAACATCGCTACAGTTACCGACATGTTTCGTTCATCTTTCTCAAGTTTCAGGAGTTATTTTACGCTAAATAGATGTCGCAAGTTGCAAAATCTATGCTTCGAGGTTTGTTGTCTTGTTTGGCATGTTGCAAATGTCCACGTGTTTTGAAGAATTTTATAACATTATTTATTCCTGTTTTTCTTTAAATGATCGATTATTTTATTCAATTTTTATAGTTTTAAGTAGTACTTTAATTAAATCAAGTAATTATTTATAGGAAGCTTGAAGTTGTTTGTAACAACTACAACATAAAAGGTTATATTTTGTACTTTGTTTTGGTGCCTTGACATAAGAAAATATTTAGGAAACTTATAAAAATGGTAAGTCATAAATTAAAATATTTCTTTCGTATTATAATATTATTTATTGAAATTAATTATTGAACTAATAATTTGTTCTGCAGCCAAGCAGCAAAAAGGAGGCTTTTGGAAAGCAAAAAAAAGTATTACATCCTAACAGCAGGAAGATGTTAGCTATTACAAAAAAAAATAATCGGTAAATAATCATTACAAGCAATCAAATTTTATATAATTGCATACAGAACTATTTATTCATATTATTTATTTAAATATTTATAAATTCGTTATTTTCAGAGCTATTCATAAAGAACAATCAAAACTAGCTGGAACAATAAAACAGAATTTAATTAGAGAAAAAATATTATGGATTCAAGAACATATGGTTCCAGATATTTGTCCTTATACACCTGAACTGACTGCAGAACTTTTAGAGAAGTAAATGAAAAAATTTCTATCATATAAAAATATAAATAATTTAAAAATAAAATGTTCGTGAAGTAGAACAGAACTTTTCCATTATTTCTCTCGATTTGTTAAATAGATATATTGCTCGACATGATGAAGAACTGGATTTGATAGCCCAGAAAAACAAAGTACCGAATAAAAAAAATCGAAGTCATGCAAGTCGTGAAGATATTCTTAGGATGAATAAAGAACGAGACCACGACGAATATAATGGCTGTGGAATAGGTAACTACTTGCTTCAATCTTAAATAAATATTTTTTCTATAAACTACTGACTGAACATACAGCAAAGGATTATTATTTATATAGTTTATAAATGAAACTCATTGAAACCAGTATATCTACTGACACAAAAAAATGAAATGATAATTATTTTACTTTCATTCGAGTTGATTCTCAGTGTGTTAAACAATCAATTAACTAATGAATTCTGATGTATGAGACGTTATTTTAAGTATTGATTAGTAGACAATTAATTGATCAGGATTTCTGGAAATTGATATCGATACTTTTACCAATTAGTCAGATATTGAAAGTTTGTTTATATGGTTTAGTTTATTAACAAATTGAGGATTTGAGTTCTTCTATAGAAATCTAACGGTTCAATGTCATATTTATTTATCTAAGAATATTTACTTTCAAAATAATCAATCACAAAACAATAAGAGCACATCATGTAAATAAGTTTCGGGTATTTATATAATTTTGGTTATTAGTTTTTTAAATTCAAATTCACATGTGAGTTGTTAAAAATACATGAATTATATTGGACATGATAAATGTAAATTGAAATAGCTAAGTTAAATGTAATTATAAGAAATTGAAGTTTATTACATTCTAAAACATAAAATCAGTAATTAATTGTACGAATAAATTATTCAGTTTAAATTATCTATGTTTAGTCACATCAGTATGAAATAGGGTACTTGATTATTTTACACGTGTAGTTAAATTTCACTTATAAAAATGTGTCGGTACTTTACAGAAATACCCAACATCCTGAATTCTACTCAGTGTGAAATGTTGCGCAAATGGGACGGAGACGTGCGCTACCTCCCGAACTTTGTATTTCGCCGATTTGGTAAGCGACACGTGGAGGAAATGCAAAGAAAAATATTAAAATCCGAGAGCAAACCAGTGAAGCCAAAGATTGATACAACAGCATCTTCGGAAAAAGAAACTGATCAAAAACGTAAACACAATGATCAAAAGTTGAAAACTGATTTAACAAAAATGGATACTGATTAATCATTGAAGAAATATATATTTTATTTAATAATTCCGTGCAATTGTGTATTGATTTTTCAACCTATAATTATTGAAGAGGATCAAAAGAAAAATTGAGAGGTAAGAGAAAATAAAATAAAATGCTGGAACGTGACCTGACGACATGGTTTTTTTAATCGAACCAAAGATGATGGCAGACGAAAAAGGCCGGTGGGTCTTTTCGAGTGAAACTCAGCGTGGATCTGGGAAGAAATTCGAAATACCTGTCGGCAAATGATCAGAGGACATATGGAAGTATCTACGGTTATTCATTATTTATTATCCTCTTACGAGTAATTCTACGGGGGGAGATGCCGCGGGCCAAGCGCGAGTCGCGCGTTCCACTAACCCGAATCCCCAAATCATGAGAGTTCCTATCTCCTGCAGCCGCATTCTTCGCTTTTTCCCTTTCACGATGGCCTTTGATGATAGGTTGTCGTATCATTTAGCATCATAAGAAGTTCATGCAAGGTCTTGAATAAATTATGAGTGATAATAAACCAGACTTATTTGTCATCATCATTTTTAGGTAATTTTGTTCTCGTTATAATTTGATTTCATTCTAACGAATAGAGGACACACTAATGATGGTAACGACCTATCGATGAAGTTCCGATCGTGGAAGAATTTCTCTTAACACCACGAGAAGAGGCAAAGACAAGGAGTGAGAGCAGGAGGGGAGGATCACGTAGCAAATAGTGAAAGTTAGCGAGGCTGAGCAACAGACTTGTGTCTTGGTGGAATAAAATCACCTTATGGATACAAATACGATGTCTTGCATCTCTTTCTTTTTCCCTCATTCTCTCACCGTCACCTTAACGTGATATTAAACTCTTGTGGGACTCTATTTATACTGTTAACCGTAATAATTTGTCTTGCGGGAACACGTTACGTAGAATTTACTCAGCATTGTCATATAACACTGTAAAGAATCAACATTAAAGAGTCAAAGTGCAGAGTTCATTTGGTTACTGTGAAGGAAAATTTGCCGGAAGTAATATACATTTTATAACAACTTTTATATCGTCGCGTGCCGATGAAGAATAAATGCACCCCAGGTGAAGTTTTGATGTTGTCTTACATGACTGCAATTACCTATGCCGAAGGGATCTCTTATGCTGGTAACCTTGCGGTTTCCGTAATTTCTAGTGATACTATAAGTTCGAAGCACTCTGGAATATCTGATTCATAAGCTTGAGGGAAGCGCTGGATCACTGGCTTTGAAGAGATTACAATGCTATTTTGCAGATCAAGATGAGAGAATCATAGAAGATTGAAGGATTTACATATCGGTTCAGATGATTATTGAACATTTACCGTCAGTACCTATCATGGAAAATGTTTATACGTATCAACTAGTTTAATAAAGATTATGAATACTTAATGACTTAATGCACAATTTAATAAAAAAAGAATTAAGTCTTCTCGTACATTATAAAGAGAAAATTATTCATGAAAATAATAAAATTGGAATTTAAAAAATGTTTTTTAAATATTATTGATGATTGTGAGGAATTCTATAAGCATTTTTAATGTCAAAATAGTTAAGAGAAAGTATCATAAAAAATATTTGAATTTAAATAATACTTGATCTAACACTATATTTTATGGAGTAATTTTCCACCAGACTAATTTATTTATTTAAGACAACCTTCAGCATTTTTCCATTTACTGTAAGTTAGCAAGCTAGTAAAGATATATTAAGTCGTTGAAATTGTAAACCTAAATAGATTAACAGATAATAACTATTACAACGTAATTGTTTCTAGATTGTTATAGCATTAGGGCGTGTTTAACGGTTGATACAATTATAGTCTACAGTCTATATTAAGAAGTGACATCAAGATATTGGTTGTCACTTAGTGCGAAAAATACAAGTGACTGGGGCCCCAGATGAAAGTAATGGTGTGGAGATTGGATAATGGAGAATCGAGCGTGAAAATCGAAATTCCAATACGTAAATGCGTGCATTAAGAACTGTACTTGCAAGATATTATAAGAAAGCATTTGAACGCCTAGAGTGGGAAAACCGGAAGCACTCAAGTATCACGGTTACGCCTTCTTGCATCATAAAATTTATGAATTTCCTTTCTTTTCTTCCTTTCTTTCTAAAAAGACGAAATGTGCATTACTTGTAGTAGAGTGAGCATCAAGTTTACACGCTGATACTCATCAACACTATTATTAATTCATCATAAGAAACATCACCCACATTTTGTACTAAGTGAAAATTTATAAAAACTAGCAATCTTTTTAGACATATCTTGTGTGAAATTGTAAAAGTTGATGGGTCTAAATGAAATGGATTGGAAGGAAAATCATTTCAGATGATTATATGTACGTTAGAAAGTGCTACTGCCAGATAAGTAGCCTACTAATGACATTCAAGATATATCAATGAACTCATTCCATCAACAAATTGACAGTTTTATTTAACGATAAAACTAAAAAACATCTCAGGAATTTTTTATGGTAATAATTGGGTCAGATAGAAACTATTTCAAGGTAACTCATGTCGCAGGAAATGTCTGATCAATCATGAAAAGAGGTGGTGGATGCAGAAGAAGAAGAAAAGCTACTTCAGCGGTGGTCAGTCGTGCGAATATTCTGAAGAGCATCAAAGTCTCAGCCGAATGGATTCTGAGGAGTGTCGAGCACCACCTTTTCCGTGTCCTCAAATGTAGGTCCTTAGGTCGCTCCCACCTGTGTATATCCCTCCAGCATTGCGCCAGGTCCACCTGACTCGTTTCCTCATCTGTCTAATTTTTTCCACTTCATTCAATGTTTTTCCAACATCTCTGAGATCTCTAGATCGTTTCTAGCTGGATTTTTGCCATGTCTCGGTACTAACGGGTGATCAGGTACGTTACCATTTGCACGCAACAACTTGTCAACACACATGCGTGTCTACGAGACAGTTTTAAAGCGTTCACACATTTGTAGACTTGTGTACACGTAAAGAAATACGGTACTTGAAGTAGTCCTACTCGATCGACCCATACCTACCTCACACGTCTGTGCATCTCTTCTCTCCTCTGATTTCTTTGCCTTCTCCAATACTCGTACTCTTATATGAGAATCAACAACTGAGAGAGAAAGAGGTCGAAGAAAGAAAGAAGTTGATGGAGGGAGACAGAATGAAACGAAGCTACGACCACCACGGGGTACACCTTTCTCCGGTTGCCGCTGCTTACCGCGATTCTTGCTTCTCGCGGATAAGTCAGTCCTCACCGGGACACAGACTGAGCAAGTTATATCGAACCACGAAAATCGGCTGATGAAAGTCAGATATTAATTTGTACATTTTTTATTTATTCATGATTATTTAATTGGCAAGAAATATTTTTTTTTTATCACTAAAGGTGAGTGTAACGTGAAGGACAGTGTCCATGTGAGAAAAAGACGTTTGGATTTTTTTTTAATTAATTGATTGAAATTCAAGAAAGAAGGAAAAAAAATTTCATCGATATTTTTGAAATTTTATTTAGAATTTAAGCGTGAGTGTGAAATTGAGGATAAGTGCAAATCTGATTTATTAGTAAACAACAAGAAGAAAAAAAGAAGAAGAGAAAAACAAGTGGAATGGGTCGCAAGATGCGGCCACCAGGTTGCAGACCTAGTGGACTCTTCAATTTGCTTTTCATTACTGGCTTTTTACTTGTTGGCCCTACTTCTATCGTTAGGACACACGGTAAGATATTAAATAGTGTAAAAAATTTAGAAATAGAATTACTTTAATCGGTACAGATAGATCGAAAAATTCTTAATGTGATAAACAGTATGTTGTAATAACTAAGAGTAATGACAATTAACGAAAAAATAATCTTTCAACTAAACTCACTGGAGCGATTAGCATAGACTAGAAAATTTAATCCAGTTAGGCGAGACTAGATGTGATATAATAAAAATGTAAAGAACAAGAGACTGTAAAAAAGAACAAAAACCACAGAGTAGACACTTTCAATCGCGACAGCTGTTCTTTCGCGACATATGTATTAACGAGGCGATATCCCGGTGCGAGAAACGTCTGTTTTTAGCTTGATACTTGAGTAAAGCTGCTACCAAGTTACTTCCGGTAATTGTAGTAAATGATTTCGTGACACTAATCGATTTCTTGGATGTTAATACTGACAGCAGAAACGATGAATTAATAACATGTACCATTGTTGATAAAAGAAAATGATTAGAGAGTGAATTGAATTTTTTACCGCAAAACGTTTTTTCGTGACCTGAAAAAGAAACAGACATAAGTATATAATAGTAAAAATGATTAATAATAAACGTAAAAAAATATAAATATAATGTAACATACATAATATATAATGAGATAATTGGAAATTTAATACACGTAAAATAAATGTGAGAGTGACGGAACGAGGGAGACATTTAAATTGTTGACGCGGCGGTTGACCTTGCTGGACGTTGTTGGTTTATTGGAGACCGCGGGATCCTTTACATTCACTCAGAAGGATCCAGAGGGGAGTTTAGGTTCTCTTATCTACCTCCACACATACATTCGAGAACTAGACAAAAGAGAGGAATGAAAAAAGTCATTGCTTGTGCGATTTATTGATGATCAAGTCTCTGAAATATTCTAACATTTTAATTCATTTCATCCTTGAACCCAGAAATTTCTTTGACTTTTAAATATCTTTAGTCGTTTCACGTCTTTTATCGTCAACAACCTGGGATTTCGTGAAAAAATAAAGTTGTTTTAAAAGTAATAAAGTCAGCTGACTTGAAGAAAACTTTCAATTGATTTTTTCAATAGAACATATGAAATAGAATGTTGCAAATCTGCATTGATAGATAAAAGTTGAATAATTAATGTCAAATGTCGTGATCATATTTAACATTGATTTTTTATCTCCAGAAAAGGAAAACACTCTATTTAGTATTTCGAGAAATATATATTATTCAACTAGTAATCGTGCATTAAGGATAATTAATTAAAAAGTAAAAAATTTTAGCAAAAATCTTGGTCTATAAAAAATTGTTTTATCAGAAAGTTTTAATTAAATGATCTGAAGTTTATGTAACTTTAGAAAACTTTTTTCGAGCTATATTAACAAGTCAATAAAAATTTCTTGAAAAATACTTTCTCAAAAATTAAAAAGAAATATATAATAATAGCCTTATATACTTTTTATCGTAGCTGTTAAAAAATTATGTTTTTCTGCGCGTGTAAATTACTATCTGCGTGGTCCATCATTTGCTCTACTCGCGTGCGATACATTCACTTTTGCGTGCACGTATCAGGTGGAATTCCAGGAGCGTTCTGACGATTATACCGGCATCAATAATGTCATGTCTTTCTATCCCATTGGCAGGTGACATTCTTCAAGTTATGCCACTCCCTTGAGCACAATATTTTTCTCCATAGATATATCTTGAAATTTTATTTCGCCGAGTGTAGAATTATTTAGACCTCTCCTCCCTGTACTCCTCAAGGTCTTCGATCATTTCAAGTTGCAAGATACGTTTCTCCACCAGGGAAAGTCTTGAATATGCCAAAACGATCGACCGTGAAAGCTTACCGAACACGATTGGCTCTTTAAGGCAAAATCATGTTTCCCCCCTATCAAACATATTAAATTATACCTCACTTTTTCCACCATATCCAACAAAAGACATTTTTAAAAATTATTTCAACACTTTACCAATGAACCTTTCAATGATGGAGTTAAGATGACACCAATTGATGCTCACCATGACTTCCAAATACGGTGAAAGATGCTATTAGAGTAAATGTACGTTTGCAGACGATCCTCGTTGATCACGATGAGGTAACCAGACTTTCGAGTAATTGCTCAAATATAGCCAAGTCTTATAGGCAAGAGACTTTTCGTTCTGCATTTTCATCTTTGATCAGTTTATCTCCTTATTGGTTTAGTAGTTCTCTTGATTACAAATCACCAATGCTCGTTTACAAATTTTCTATAAGATAGAAGAAAACTATTATTCTTCAGTAAACCCTAACAAGTTCCTCAAGGAGATAATTAAGATTGTTAGTTTTACTAACATCTGATGACACAAATATTACAGAAGTGATGGAATACTCACGATAGGTCGTTGTTCTGTGTACTCGAGCATGATAATACGCCTCTTCACTCCTTGAAAATTATCGAACCGTACGGAGTCCACGCTTTAGACTGGACATCAACAATTTGAGAGTTCCTGTTATTAACAAATAAAAAAGTTTTTACGAACCTACTAATATAACAGTATTTTAGAAAAGTGTTTATACATACCATATCATTGTCATTTATCAAAGTATATCAAGTGAATAAAAGAATCAAGAACAAAATTACCTAACCTTGTATAACATAAGTTTTATTAATTTTTCTACTTACAGGATATCCTTAATGACATCCTATATCCTGGTTATGTTAATTTCTCTTTTATCTAAAGTGCCGCATTTTTGATATTTCAAATTTCATAAATTGTTCATTTATATCCATGTTAATTAATTAATATTTTATTTATTTTCAACATAAATGTACTTATCACGGAGAAAAATAATTTACATCCCAAACGGTCAAAGATCTTTTCATAGCTTGTTTAAATGGTAATCATTAATTCTAATTATTGATTAGGTACTGCCTAGTTAACTGTTTATACTTTATCTAAACAGCTTAATACATTTTCTGCTAAAAAAATTCATAAAAGACCGCTATATTTTGAAGAAGTGTTTGAATATTTATTACCAGATGTCGTATTTCATACATTATTTTTGCGCATGCGTTGTGTTAACCGGCATTTGTGTTTTGTCTTTTTCAACCACGTTCGCAAAATTTCGTAGCAACGGTAAAAAGATGATTAAACATGTCTTTACAAGAAATAAATATTTCTAAAAGTTTTCTAAACATTTGAATATTCAAATGAGTTAATAGACAAGTGTTGGCAGTGCGTGTTTTTACCTCGTTTTTTGTATATGAGCATGTAGCCGGTTCCAGTAAAATGTTTTGTTTACTTGCATCATGATTTTAAGTTCGTTATAGCTTCTTGTCATGCAAAATTTCAGCTCGACTGAATAAATTAAAAGTTCATTTGCAAAGATATTTGTGAGTAAACAAAATATTATAAAAATTTTAATATTTTTCAGTAAACAGTCATTAATGCTAAATTTCTCTTGGTAATAATTACTTTTAGTTCTCCAATTTTTTTAATTTCTAATGTTTAATAATTATTCACAATAGCTTTGGGAGAATTTAAATATTCTTTAATTACCCTCTGTGACATAAATTTCTATTTAAATTATTTATTTGATAGTTTCTCTAGTATTTATTACCAGAAATTTTAAGAATACTTGGTTAATAGTAAAGCATTAATAAATTTCAATCCAGCTAGAAAAGAATTTAGAAATTATTTTATTCAATCAATCAGTACAAAGTAGAAACTATAATGAACAGTTAGGTGTGAAAAATTCTCCAATATTATTGAGGAAAATATTTTTCGTGCCCCAAATGATATGCATTACTTGGAACAGAGCAACGATTTTAAGTAACATATCAATTTTAATAATCATAATAATTCTATCTTCTCAGAGAGTGATGTTTTCTTTTCACCAATGATTCATAGTTCTCATCATTAGCTGTAGAAGACAGCTGAAGGTGTTGCGGAAATAATTGATTAAAAAGTTGATATTTTCTGTGTGCAGTGGGTGTACCAAAGTCGTATGAAATGAAAAATATTAGATAATAAATAATTTATGCTTGAGAAATGATGATATTTCATGATAAATAGATCACGACAATAGCTGAAATTAAATGAGAAAATTCGAAGGCACTTCATCTTTTACATCCCAATGACTGTGCCAGTTCGCGTAATGTTATGCAACTGTGTTAAAGACAGAAGAATAAAAAAAAAGTAAGGAACAAGCTTGGCCCCATTCGATCTCCAAGACCTGGCGGGTTACTAGCGATTACGTGACTCGCACTCAGCACTGAAGAATAAAGAGAGGAAGGAGACATACCCAGTGCTGCAGCCTCGTTTCTCGATCACGGAAATTGGTTCGTCGTTCACTCGCCAACCCGTTACATAGTTTTGCACTACATAAATCCATACTTAGACCATTTTTTTCTTCTAATAATACGTTAGATTCTGATCCCTACATACCAGGAGTAAAATTTAATACACTAATTTGTAGATATAACAATCAGTAATTAATTATAAAAAAAAAACTATTATTCTTTATATAAACCCCGGAAATAATAATTCATTGTTCCGCGTGAATAAGAGATTTCATTGATCATTTAATAACAAAGAAATCAATATTACTATGTAAGAATGAACTTTTACACCTAAAGCAGCATTTATGTATTTAAAATAGTAAAAATTTACTACAATGAATAAGCAATTTATTTTAACAATAGATGTTTGTATTGAATTGTTACAACATACTATTTTTATTATTTAAGACATTCATTCACTTATTAATTGATTAAGCAATTGATTAAGTTATATTAATACTTATATTTAAAGAGTTACAATGGAATAGTATTGAAATCAAATGCAATTAAAATAAAGTGTCATTAATAATATTAAATTGGAAACAATAAAAAATAGCAGTTAATTTTTTTATAATAAAAAAAAAATTTATTTAATTACGAAAATGATTTATGTGATAAGATTTATAAAATGAGAATCACATGAATGATTCTTTATACACAATAATTACTGTAATATTATTTTAATAGCAAATAAAAGCCTTAATGAAAAATATTATTATAGAAAAGTCATGAGTAAATTACATAAAGTATCTAAATTATTATCAAATAAACTCTTTTAATAACATAAAGCTGATAAATATCACAACAAAAATGCAAATAATTTTTTTTTAATAAACCGTATAATTTACAAAACAACTATATCTTCATACGATGAATTATTATTTCTGCATCAATTGCTACTTTATTTATGTATAACTCGCAATGGTAATCGGTCATAAATTATATTTCACCCCGGAAGTAATAATTCAGTATACCGCGAATGGATAGAAATGAATCTCATTAATAATTCACCACGCTAAAAGAATCAATTTCCTCAAAACTAATGAAAGAAACTTATAAATCTCGGTTAACTTGAAATTTATTGTCCAATTTTTTATTTTACTCTAAAAGACCGGGTTAATTAAATAACATAATTAATTGCCTAGTCATAATTTATCAAAGATTTCATCTCTAAAAATGAATTGTTCCACATGAATGAGACTTAAATCTCATTGATGATTCGGCACGAAGAGATATAATATGTCCGTATTTGTTGCACAACTTTTTACCCAATCCAATAAAGGATCGACTAAGTAGTGGATCAGTTGATTAAATGTGTGCTAGATAATTCTAAGTTCATACGAATGTACCCCAAGTACCAACACGTGTAGACAGCAGTTGGAGCGAGGAATTTTCCCGTTAGCCCGACTTATAGTTGGTTTAGTTTCGACGCAGGGTACAACCAAAGAAAGAGAGAAAAGAAGTAGAAAAGAGGTCTCACGATGCGATTTTGATGACGATCAACCGCGCGTGCCTTTACCACTTGCTACACCTTGAGACCTCACTATTTCAATTGCGGTTTCGTTTTGTTGTGGTTCTTGTCTTTAATCAGTAATTTTAACTCATATAAAAATCACACTTATTCATATTATACAGGCTTGCGATATCCATCTAAATTAAATTCGTTATCATTTCTCCATCCATCCATACCGTACTAGACTTGCACTGCAGTCAACTTCATCAACTTTGATTGCATCTCGTGCTGATGTAAATAGCAATTGTCTCATCATCATTAACTCTCAAAAGCCCTCAGCAATCTGAATACCGTTGTGAGGAATGAAGAAGTAGCGTCCAAGGAAAACAGGAAAAAGTGACGAGACGTTACGACATGACCTTGGGCAGTCATCACGATATACTTCAAGATGTCTAGGAATACTCTCGTCTCTTTTGCACCTGTTCTCTACTCTTCTTTGAGTCACCCTTTACCGTTGTATTCATTTTGACTAAATTCCTATTTTTCTGCTCCATTCAAATGTGCGTGTTAAAATGTCGCTTTCAGCTATAAACATTTTACTTCGGTAGCCAGAAAACTTCCGCCTTCAGGGTAACAGGTTAATGATTTTGTTATACTTGAGATCAGCACTTGAGTTCATTGCTGAGAGATATTTTCAGCATCTTCCAGGCATCCATTAATTTGGCGACATCAAGTAGCTATGAAAATCTTAGTAAATCTTACCAGTGGAATTTTATGTTGGGGTACATTTCATAAATTTTATTTTATATTTTGCTACATAAAAGCTATGCCACGATATATTCTATTTGTTGATAATTATCCGCATGCACAAGTTGTGCATGTTTTAAAAGTAAAAATGGAGATACAGGTGTGCATATTTATCGCTTGGAGACTTTACAGTGATTCGTTTGAGTTACTCGTTATATTAGACTGTAGTTAAACTGTCAAAGTTGTAACTGTATTTACTTTTTAGTAAATACGGACTTCAGTAGCCATTGCTTATAATGAAGAGCCTGTCAATCAAGTGGACATGCCACTAGCAAGTGTATTCTCATATTGGCACGAGAAAGTGCAGTATTTTATTTGAATATTTTGACTGTAGATTATCTTGCTTTTAATAGCATCATATATTTCAATGAGATGAGAATTTCTGTACAGTTAATGAACCTTATTTATAGTTGATAAATGATGCTGTTGTAAAGGCAAAATGAATTTGCTGTAATTTTCAATAACACTGTGGTTAGGAATTCTTTATTTACTGTTCAGACATTTTATAAATGTTTGAATATTTTTACAACTATTTAAAATTAATTAATTAATTGTTTCACATAGTTGAATAGTAATTCAGGTTTTTTATTTCCTTCGAATTAATAAGAATAAAAAAAATACGTTACGTAACTTTTGTTGGTCAGAATGAAAAGTAGTTGACCGTAGTGCTACTATTGTAGTAACATGTGGTGAATGAAGATCATATCAATTAATAATACATATCGTTAAGAAAAAAATTCATATTGGCATGGATTACAACTAAGTGGTTTTCTATTATATCTGAGAACTAATCGAACTACAAATACTAGTAGATATAGAAAATAACTATGATTAAATCAAAATATCAATTTTACTTTTGCTATCAATCTGATATTAATCAATTTATTTTTCTCAAAAAATATTTTTCAAATTCATTAAAATCTGTAAAAACGTATATGATTTATTCAACACTAAAAATAAAACAGTAAGAATGATTTGAAAATTATTATCATTAAAAAAGTCATAATTATAAGATTAAACAGATACTTGCATTATTAATTTATAATAAAGGAGTAGATTAATTATAAATGCATTTTTTAAAATAAATAAGTTAATACACTTTTTTTTGCAAATAATAATATTTTCTAGGATACTTTAATAGGTCATGTTAAATAATTAATAACAGCTGTCCTTTTTGAATCGATCAAAAAAGTCCATCAATATTTAATAAATAATTCAATAATTAATCAATTGCTAAAAAATATTTCTTCGGCTGTTCATTAAAAACAAGATTGATTAATATTAAGTATTTTATTTGTTTAAAGTCCATTTTTTCACTGAGGCTGAATATTATTCACTATAACGTGGCACACAAAAAAATGGTTAATTTATTGATCATGAAGAAATCGGTTTCTTAAGGCGTTCATAATCGATTTAAAGGTACATGGGAATATGAAAACATGTCAAAAATGGGCCATTGAATTAACTGACATTTGATGGGAGACAAAGGCTATCAATTTTCTCGGTTTAACGGGCTGAGACAAGCCAAAGACCGCAAGCATTGCGAGAGCATATCGATTTTACGCGCGATCGCAATCGCATTTGACGCACGAATAGACTTCCAAGCCAAATGAACGGTCTGGATCCTTATGTATACAATCATTCATATCTGCTTCTTCTCTTATGCTCTGAACAGTTGAATATCCAACTTCCCCTTTTGTTTCTTCGTTATCGCATCACCGGATACTATTCTCTTGTACCGTTGCTCCATTTCCATTGCATTATCTGTCATCTTCTGGTAATATTTATCTAGCATAAATATTGTTTATTATAAGCCATAATTATCGATAAATTAATTTCAATTTTTTTGGAGTAAATAATCTTTTGCCAAGGGGGCTATGAAATGTGTTCATAGAAAAAAACCTGTTTTATGGATTAAACTAAAATAAAAACGTAGCTGTCAGAATTAACAGGTTGTACGACAGGTTAATAAATTCATAAAATGTTGTTAAAGACTATTAATAATTTAAAAAAATGGTTCTACTAAGAATAATCGAGAAGCCAAATGGAGTAAAAAACAGAAATCGTTTTTCGTTACTATCTAGAGTGATATTATAAATAATTATCCATAGAGTGTGAACCTGATTTAATCATGGCTATTATTTATTACCTAATTAATTTCCAATTATTACAATGCTGTTAATCATTTTTTATTTACGTTTATCTGAATACTTACTCATTATCGATAAAATAAGTATCAAAGAATTAGTTATCCTCAGAATTTTTTCTTTTTTAAATAATTAATAGTTGATTTTTGGTAAAAGTGCTACATAACGTGATTTAATAAATAACATGACAATTACAATAATTATAAAAATAGAGATATGGTGTTTGAAATGAAAAACAATTTTTACTTGCTATGATGTTAATTATTAAATACGTATTTTAAAAAAAATGTAATTAAAAAAGTTAGCACAATAATAAGAATGATCGTTTAGAGTCTGTGACGGTCGTAATTCAAGTTAATTAAACAGAGTACAAACCAAGTGACTATTATTTCCTATGAAACTCATGATTATACTAATTTAGATCAAAAGTTGCATCAACAGTAGTGTACTATTTTTCTCAATTTTTTTAATTAGATTTCGAATGTGTTTTGATAATTATTAAAATAACAATAGAGTAATGAATATTACATATTCTTGTCATTACTTAACACTAGGTTTCAATGAACATTAAATTATCGGGTGCACAATTGAATTTGATGACAAAAAAATTTCATTATTATCATTGCTACATTCTCATTAAAATTTTATAATCAATTAAAATTTCTTCTTTCTTTTCTTTATTTAGAAATATTTTGTTGATTGATTATATTTCTTATTATCTGATTTAATTTTTTTATAACAATGATAATTAAATATTATTATTGGTATTACGGTGATTGATTTAATAAATATTTAATAAATACTCGTTTCATTGAAGAAAACCCCATTAATACAAAAAAACTACTTTCAAGTCTAGACCTTTTTATTCGCAAGTATGGTGTTGACCAATTGCTAAGACAATCTGATCCCTCATTAGGTTCAAGCACTGTATGACATGAATGATCTTCCACGCCTTCTTTGACAGCATGTCCCCCACAATATTCAATTCATAGCATCAATGTCGGAAGCGGGTCGGTCGAGTTTAATCTAACTGTAAACACCGGTAGGAGAAGGATTAATCGTTGGGCGACAAAGCTGGTGGTCGTCAGTTTGCCTTCCGTGTCTCCCATTTGAGCCTAATACTGATGCACAATGCATTCAACAGCTCTGTTGTATGTCTTGCAATGTACATAAGTATCTACTACATACGTTGCACCCCGTCTCTACGTGCAAATACGCGACGTAACTATAGTGACACACTGAACCGTCATGGAATCCGGCCAGCGTGTTTGCTCGTAGTCCCGCTGCAAAAGTGACTACAAAACCTCGTGGACGTGAGGGTGATGGGAGCCGACTACGTATTCTTTATGTTTACTTCCTTTGTACTCCATAACTGCATTCAAATGGTACTATTAATAAATACAGCTAATGAGTTTGAAGAATTAGACTTTTTTTAATGAGAAAAAAATTATTAAGATCATAATAATAATAATGATAATGATGATGACAATGTAGTGATGGGTATATTATCACCCTAGCAGTAATAAGAGTTTATTAAATAGAATAAATATTAGTTTTAGCTGAATAAATTATGCAGTACAATAGGGAATTATGAAATCTGATTTACTTTAATTGTTACATCTTGCACGGAAATAGACGTAACTGATTATAAATAAATACTAAAAATTACCAAATATTTTTGGTATTAAACTAATGATTGATTGTTTACAACTTGAGTAAATTTTGGTTAAACTTTTTTATGTCCTGGAAAAATATAATTAGAGTGTATGAACTTGAAGATATCAATAAGGAAGCCAATTTTATAATTAAACAAGTTTTTTCACAGCTTCGAAACTAACTGAGTAACTTTGTACTTTAAATTGACAGCAGGAAGCATTTTTTATAGTTTTTGAACTGAAAAAGATGCCAAAGTGTTTTAATTGATCAATAAAATAATAATCTTTTTTTAAAATACTCTTGTGGGCTTCAAAAATGTAGGATAAGGATTGATAATTAATTTTTTTATTAAAAGAATGTAATCACTTTATTGCATTTTTTGCAAGTTTTTTAAATATATCACTATTACAATTTTAATTAACCTTTTCTAAATGAGCTTGAAAATAAGAACGAAAAATCTACTAACTTCAATTTCTTTTTGTTACATGAATAACTTTCCGTTACATCTAATAGTATTATTTAAAACATTCTCAAAAAATCACTAAAATGAAAAACAAATAAAACTTCTGTGGTATAGTGAAACTCCAAACATAACTGAAAATCTGAACTTTTAGGTCAAAAAATAGAAAAACATCTGTTCTTTTACAGATTAAATCTCAATTATCCCACTGTAATAAATCCATGAAGATAATTGAATTTTTTCATCATTGATACTAATCTCTAAACAGTCATCACTTATTTTTTATAGTACAAACATTACAAAAACACAGCTCTATGTCCCTAAAAAAAAATTTTTTTCACTATGCAAAAAGCGTAGATATTGTTAGTTTTTATTCATAAAATGGTAAACGTCTGAAACGAAGAAGAGGCAAATGATGACGCAGACAAGAATCCATTGACACTCGAGGAAGCCGTTATGTAAACGATTAAAATCTCTTCTATTCTTTGCTCGTTTGCTCCCTGTTCTCATTGCGCAAGTAACATCGTCGAGTTGTTCATTCAATCGGTAAACAGAAAAAACACTGCTCAAGTTACTTAGACATTTCTTCTTTCGAGACTTTTCTATTATCATTTGCTGTAATTGAATAATTAACATGAGTCGTTGATATTCCACAGTGTCATGTTAATTTTATATTGAAAAGATAGATTTTATTGTTTCAACACGACTCAAAGTAATCAACGCCTTCGTTTACTGTTTAATTTGCTCTCGTTCTTGGCTTTGAGAATTACGGTGAGAAAATAGAAGCGAATCGCCGCTATTCCGATGCAAGACTCGTGTAAATACATACTTAACTTGCTATGGGATATTCCTGCGTATATGTATATGATCGTATCCCAGTTTTGGATAACGGGTTTGAAGACTAACAGTATAAATTTCAGATTTTATCCATCAATTTTTATAGATCAACATTCACTGCTCAGAATTTGCTACAGTTTGGCTGAATATTGCTGCCCTACAATTTTAATGATTTTGAAATGTGTAATTCTAAACAAGCTGTAAATTGAAATCAGTTATGTTTGGATTGAATATAAAATTGAAACGAGATAAACATCTTTCTTACTCCAACAAAATCATCTTGTTTCCTATTTTATTGAAAGTTTTATTTGCTTATAATTTTTTGCAAAATTACACTTATTAAAGTTATCTAGTTATTTATGGAGCATAGAAAAAGGAGAATGCTAAATATTTTTAGATAATTATTTGATTGGCAAAAGAAAAAGTTAGCATGACAAGAACCAGTATAGATAACGACGATTCACATTTTAATTTCAAAACAACGATAGTTTGTTTCAATTAACTTTATTTGTTAGCTCCAATCTTGATAATCTTCTTCATTCATTCATTGCTAATATTTGTTGAATTTTATTATTTTTTAAAATTCTAGTCGACCTTTATTCTAACCATCAATAAAAGTCTTCTATAAATTGCAAAAGTCAATTAATTTTATAATTATAAGTTTAACATTAAGAGCTTTAATCGCAATCAATCATTTCCCTACGTTCCTAAACAGTCCACTCATCAAAAAATCCAACAACAAACAAAGTAGTAATTAATTCGCAATGCTAATTGAAATTTCAATGAGTAGCAATTTGTCTTAACTATCTTCTAAAGAAGCTTCACAAAGATAAACCATTTATTTATATTTATATCATTGAATGAATAATTACAATAGAATCACTTAGCGTAGTAATGTGGGAGTACGTGGGCATGAGGACCGAAGGTTTGTCAAGAGAGAATACATCTATCAAGGGAACGTGTCTTTGGTCTGGTTCCCGCGCGAAGATACAACTTGAATGTGCACGTTCTTAATAGCTGAATCAGGCATAGAAGAGCGCCTGGAGTAGCTGAAGATTTCGCAAACGCATCAAGTTCTCCTACAACTCACTAGAGACTTAAGATTAACTTAGAGAACAGGCGAGAAAGAGCTAGAAAATATATAGTATATCTGATAGACTGTTTTTACCACGGAGATTCACTGCAGTTATATTGCATAAGCGTATGAAAGTACATGTCGTTGATGTTTTTAACACATTACAGAGCAAATAATAACTGTTGCGCGACATGAGGGTTCTGAGGATGTTACTTTGCTTTAGAAACAACGCGAGAAAACAAAACGCACTAATAGGATTGGTAGAAGAATAATAAGCCAACTTGAAATAATGAGACAAGGAAAGAGATAAGATTCTTGAGGTACCCACCTTTGTGTTTCTGTTATTCCCAAGAGTTATGGAATATTCTGAGTGGGATAAAAGACACATAATCTTCAGAACTTATTGACAGAACTACCGGGCATTGATATTCACCCGCCAACGTGAATTTATCATTTATTCTACGGTTAATGAGTGACGAGAGGAAACTGGAGGAGGCTATGCAGTGATTCATAAGATGAGATCATTGAAATTAACTAAAAAAAGCTCACCAATTACGAGGACATTTGTCATTTATTTTTTCTTCAATTTTAGCACGAGATCTCTCGTTTGCATATAGAGTCATGATAAACCTGTATGTGATTCTTGATAGTTTTAGAAGATTAGTAAATGATAAAAAACTCTAGAAACAAAGAAGTTATTTTTTATGTTATGGTTGATGAATATTGATGCTAGTGAAGATGTTGAAAATAATTTCAAAGATATGAGGAATTTTTTTTTATCATCAGATAAATTGATAGATAACTGATTTGACTTTGGATTTTTTAAACAAAATGTTTAAGTAGATTTGAAATTGATAATAAGAATTTTTTAATGGAAATTTATATCCATTTATATAATTCATACTTTCATTTTTCTCATTATTTTTCTTACTTATTATTTAAAAGATATATTAATTAGAAATTAGCAGTTCAGGTCTGGTAAGACGATCTTCATACTATTCCTCACATTTATTAACCATTCTTCAATGCATTTTTCCAAGCAAAAACTCGTCTGAACTATTCCAATCATTTATGAGCTAAAAAAGGTCACACATACTACATATGTTCACAAGTCACGTGCACTTGGGCTCTTACAAACCTTTTAAAATTGGGAACGAGTTAGTCTGGTCCCGAATGACCCATTCACATTTATAGGTGATAAAAATTACAAGTTGGCGCTGTCTCTAAGTGAACACAGTTTTTACTTATGCCCTGGAGGCAATTAGAATAAATAAGTGGGGCATGACGATTGGTATTTAGCCAGACTAGTCTAAAAATGTATTCTCATCTAAAAAAACTATCTGTACTTATTTACTATTTAAAAAAAAAGTATCAGTTATGTGGATTGAAAGTATAATAGCTAAAACACTAGTATTTCTGATCATTAATATCATCACACATATTTACTTTCAGCAGAATAATTGATTAATTAGCTACAAACAATCTTTCATTATTATTTCTTTAATGATGGATGACGAAAGTTCATTTACTGTGGCTTCTTTTATTTATGGATTTTTTTCCTAAGTTGATTATGACATGAATTAAAGAATCGAAGGAGAATCTTCCAATGGAAAGTGCTGGGAAACTTGAAGACATTTATAAAAGGATTGACGTAACACGCATAGCTTTATTGCTTTCCCTCTTCAGCAAATCACCATTTCAACTTGTTAAATCTACTTTTGAGGCTAATGATCTTCTAGAAAAAAAAAATATATTGAATGACAAAAAATTACTTAATTTAACATCCATTCATCCACCATCAAAGAAATACTTACTCTGACCTCTTAAATTATTATAAACAATTCCCAGACATTCTATGTTGAAAACAGCAGATATATCCTTCGAGATCCTTTCAATAACCTCGTAATCATGAGCCAAGTGTACGATGTTGTTAGAACTAATACGATAAAATCGTTAGCTTGGTTGATAGTTGGAAGAGGGTCAAACTAATAATATTGAACGTGGAGAAGAGTACAAGTGCATGGTCCCAATCTCAAGTCCTGACATTTCCCTTCGACTTGTCTGTGTTTAGTTATTGTACATGTGATCATATACATGTCACATTATATTTAAGTCCACTAAGACTCGTGACTTAGTCGTAGATATTTTCTTGGAGCTTCGATGCAACTGGTTTCTCTTTAGATATAGATGTTTGCTTTATCGTGTTGGATCTTGAAAAACTTTCTTTTTCCAGCTTAGTAACTTATTATTTCTAGATTAAATAATAATATACCTGTGGCTCTAATTCATCAATTATTATTATTATTTTTTTTTATTATAAAAAAAGGATTAATTAGTTTTTTTAGTAAATTGAACAAACAATTTTTTTTATCAAGTATTATTATATGTTTCTATTATAATGATAACAGATTAGATGATTATCTGTGGAATAATCATTCTTTTCACTTAAGTAAATAACTTGGATTATTCCAAAGAGACTAATGACTCTTGTTACTACAAACTGTATACTTATGTACAATGATATGATGGAAAGAGTAAAATATTGGGTGGTACATAAACATCAAGGAGTATTTAAAAACTTATGATGATTATTTAAACAATGAATTTAAAGTTGGGTATAGAATAATTCAGTGAAGTGTTCAGCGGCATGACTAAAAAAGGAAGGTTTTGTCTATTTTTTTGGGTTAAAGTATCCATTTATTGGTCGGTTGATTATGGAAATACTCATTGTGTGGTAGGAAAAAGATATAATAGGGAAATTACCATTAATTACTTCAAATTTTTATGACCACAGGTGATAGTTATAAATTTAAATAATTAAGAAATAACATTCAATTTACTATCAAAGACTCTGGTGATCGGTTAATAAATCTTGTGTAACTAATTAAAATACATTAGAATTTTTTGTAAGTGATAGAATAAAATGTAATAGACAATCATGAATAAAAGAAATTTTTATTCAGTGATTTGGAGAGATTAATGCTGAGACATAGAATTTTAGTTTATTATTATAGAAATTTTTTCAACATTTAGTTTATAAATATTTAATTAAAGAAAAAGTAATTATTTATAAAAATAAATTATTTATTTTATTAATTTTCTTGCATTGAAATAGGAATAGGGGAGTTTTTTTTAAACTTCATAGATTTATTATGTTTAAAAAAAATGTTCTTACAAAACTACTTTGATGAAATTGAAATTTTCAAAAGATTTTTTAATGTTCAAAATGGTGAACAATTAAATTAATGAAATAATTACAGAAACTTTGGAATAGAATTCATTCTTTAAAATAAATTCTTAGTTTTTCAAGAATTTCAAAAAAATTTTTACTACTGAGATAAGTGATTAGTCTTAATGGACCCATATCAGTTTCATTAGCTTTAAAAAAAAGAAACAAATTTAAATAATTAAGTCATTACATACAAATTATTATCAACAATTTTAACCAACCAATAAACCTCCAATAACTTAGAAAATTGTATAAAAAATGATTTGTAGTTGATAAAACATGTCACTAAAATTCAAAAGAAATAAAATTTTCCTTTCAATTTGAAGTTACTCACTCATAAATATCTGTATAAAAAAGTATCAGGTTTCCAATTCATTTTCATTACATGGAAATAATTTGAATAAATTAAATGATACTCGCTAATCGTTTGGATTTTGACCTGGACCAACTAACAAGTGAGTATCAAAAACCTGATGCTTTCTAAAAGTGAAATCTTAACATCTACACAACGGGTTAAAAAGACGGAAGAAGGCGGACTAAGTCTCATTGAAGAGGCAGCAGTTAAAGAAGCGCGTGTTCATCCACAAGAGAACTAACGTATCTATATATAATAAGTCTTTTATATAAAATTGTTAGGTTCAGAAGCAGTTTAAAACACTTAAGAACCTTGACATCAACTTTCTTCCTATTCATTTTCATTTCTTCCTCTATTTTTTTCTCCAGCACTTACTATGGTACTTAAACCATTAATTATTCTATTCAAGTGAAAATTTTACGACTTTTCTTTATTATTCATTGTGATTTTTTATAACCTTAAGTATATATATTTTACTAAAATGATCTTGCTTTCCTATTCCAAGGAAGTCAAATAGCTACTATCTCAGTCTCATTTTTCTTCTTATTTCCTGAAAATCTACATTTCAAGCTGGAGTATTAAAAATTTCTTTGGAATGAAATTACTAGCATAAATATGCATAAATTTATTGCGAAACAGTCCCGAATTACCATAAAAAATTTATCATGCCTTTTACAAATAGAATTGGTGGATTAATATAAATCTTAGATAATTATGCAGCCAAATTTTAGTCAATACTTGTAATTATTATTATCATCTCTATGAATGTTACATAAGTAAAAATTCCAAGCAATGTAGAAGTTATAGAGATTGATAATATTTATGCTATTGATTAATAGTAAGCTTATTTTTTCTCAATTCTCCAGAACTTTTCCACAATTTCTTGAAATCAATTTATCATTATTTCTTTAATAGTTAGAAATATTATTATGTTATTATTATTTGTACATTAAACTTATCTTCAACTGGTACAACTAAAGATCAACTTTTGTCAAGTAAGTGATCTAGAAAAGTTCCATTCTTTTTGTCGTTATGTCATATTGTTTATAAATTATGAGAAAAAAAATAATTTCACACCATTCTTGAAGTTTTCTAGAAACAAGATTATTAGACAAATTTAAAAATCTCTTATTTTCTCAATTGATGTAATTTTCGTCTTATATAAAGACACTTTAAGACAATTTTTTGTATGAAAGGTCCTTTTATATTGTGAATAAACACTGAGAATAAGTCAAAGGTGTGGCAAAAATTGCTCTATCCAAAGTATAAAAATGACTCTTAAGTTGATTTATTTTGAATAAACATTAAATTAATTACATTTCTAAGTTAAGTATTTTTTTTCATACCCTAGACTTATTATTTTCAGTTTATTTACAATAAATATAGCATTTTTTTATCAATTTTTTATTTAATTATTAATTATTTTCCACTATCATAAATAAAAAAAGACACACTTGTATATATTTTTATCATAAAACATTTTCCTGGATCACACATTAATTTATGTTAACTAAATACTTGATTTTTACTACCAAACTGTCATGAAATTCTGCAACTGTCCTTGATCATAGAAAGCTTCCAGTGAACAATGTTAAGCTGAACATTCTCTCGAGGGTGACTGTACCAATAAAGAGACAAGTAACAATTTATTATGATCGCTACTTATATGTAGAGAATCAATGAATCACAGCATTCCTCATTTATTTATTTAATCATAACAAATGTGATCTTGTGAATGGCAACTCTCAGTCTTTCTCTTTAAGCACGAGAGATTCTGATGAAAATCAACATCGAGAGCGAGCGTTGCAAGATGCGTGAAACTCTCTCTCTCTCTTTTTCCTCTCTCGTTGTTGATCGTAGCGTTGAAGGGACCGGATACTTTGCCCTGGAATTGAGGCCACGCAAGAATTATCCAGGATCACTGGTTTCTCTTCTACCATCGACTTCACAGCTTCATTGTATTATGTATTTACGCACGTCAGAATAAAAGCCATCTATTTCCCTTTGAATGGAATTGATGGTAGCGTTAAGTATCGGAAAATAAGGAATGCACGTTTGTTTGAATATAATGATATACTTACCTGAGAAAAGTATTAATTTATAACGTCTTTACTTACAATCGTGTTCATATCAGTCGAATTGAGGCGAGGCTCTCTTGAGAGAAGGTACTAGAGACGTTCACCTGCCATTTTACTTGAGTCATGAGTATCCCAAGAAAATAACACCGACCGCACCCTCGTGGATCTTGATAATTGTGAGAAATATTTGTCGTTTATACGTAGTTTTCAACATTATTTGTATACTCATCATTAAAAGACACTCTGTTTGTACCATTTATGGTATTTGTAAACATATCGAGAGATTGATTCTTCAGTAATACTACAATTTAGTTGCACTTAACCATTTTTTTTAAAATAGTAATAAAGAAATATTCTAAGAAGTTGAGTTTGTAAAATAAAATTGTAGGAGTTGAAGGGTATAATAGATAATTTGATATTGGGAAAGATGATTGATTTAATAATAAGAGGATAAATAATATCCCTCGTAAATTGAAAGAAAAAAAATCTTATTTGATACATAGATTAGAAGTGAATGTTTTTTACATTTAAATAATTTTTTTTTAATTATAAATATATTTGTAAGACTTGAAAACCGGAATTTTTATGAAATAATTATTTATTATTCATAAATAAGTATATATCGTAAATTTTATACAATTGATAAATAATTTTATTTATTGTCTTGGAAGAATTAATTTTCAATTAACATCATCGTTGATAATAAATGTCATTGAAAATATATTTGATTATAATTAAAAATACTGTTGATGAAATTAATTTAATCATTTCAGTAAAAGTATTGCTTTCAAAAGTTTTTGTGGTACAAAAATATAATTAGTTACTGAAAAATGGAAAATATTAATATTTAATAGATATTATTAGTCTAATATAATTTATTCATATGAAAAAAAAAAAATTTTCCTCACATATCAATGACAATCTTTACCCTTTAAAGCAAGCAAAAAATGAATAAAGACAGACAGCTATTACCTGATACATAAAAGTAAATGTCACTTTCCTGTAAAGATCCTGTTGCATAATTAATTGAGTAGAATATCATTGAAAATGACGTTGTTATTTTGTATAATCATAAATTAAAATTTCCCAGTTAATGTACCTCTATCTGTAAACTCTTTTAGATACCAAAAACAATGAAATTTTATAATTAAAAAAAAATTAATATTGCTATTAACATGTCAGAATAAACACTAGACAATATTATCTTTAATAATAGTTATTTTTAGTTTGATCATTTCTCTTATAGACTCACGTGATTGGATATAACTACCTACGGAATTCGATTGTCGGAAAGTCAGTACGTTAGAAAGTCCCCTCACAATTTCACCTGTAGACCGAGCATTCTCCAATATAGCGAATCCAAGAGGAGAATCTTCATCCAGTCAGTCCAGATTCTTCTGTATGATTTTCACATCGACATCCTTTCTTGCTACTTATGCTGTCTTCACCTCTGAACTTTATATTTGCTGAAAGTTTTACGAATTCATTGATTCACTTCCCACTTCTGTTCTTATCTTGATGCTTACATTTGACATGGAAAGAATGAAATTTAGTGTCAATGAAGAAAAAAATCTTTTGACTGTGTGTGGGCTTGGTCCATTGCTACGACCCACTGTCACAAATTCCTGATCATTTTCTCTGCATTCCAATCTTTTTGTGTAGAAAAAATTGTTGTATCCCATAAATCCATAAAATTATCTGATCGTTTAAAGATGACTATAATGTAAAGCTTTATAAAATGAGACCGGATACTGGTCAAATCACCGGAAGTCCTTGATTTCTCTAGAATCTGAATTATTTTCTTTTGCAATAATTGCTCAAAAGCTAATGAAGCATTCCAAATATTGAGTACATTGAGAGAGAAAATGATTTTTCTAGAAAGACTATTTTATAATATATAAATAATCATGAGAAAGTTTTAGCTTTGGAAAAAATTCTAGAAGTTCTTAGCTGTGCAATAGCTTGATGATGACTAATAAAACATTTTTGTCTGCAAAGGTGAATTGATCTTGATACACCCTCGCAATGACACTATTAAAAATCCAAACATTACCATAAAATGATAGCGTTATCTTAAAGTTTCATGTTTGATTTATATTTTTTCTACATTTAAAATTTATTTACCATGCTTTTTTCAATCATAATAAAAGTAAGTTCAATTTTATTAAACCCTTGTTTTTCCAACATCTTTTTATCAGATTAATTTTTTTATCAATAGTAAAAGCTGCTAATGGAGAATGAGTTTGATAATCATCAACATTCTTTCATTAGAATGATTCAAATATCATCAGCTTTGTAGCTTTGATACTTTCACTTGAAATGTTGATTATTCATTCATCTGAAATGAATAGAATTTCATCAAATTCAACTGATTAATTATCTGTTGATTCATTGAATTCTAAAATAATCATAAATTGTTTGTCATTTCCCTCGTATGAATATTTTGGTAAAAATCACGTCTCATCAATTTTATTAAGCAACAATATTACGTAGGTTTGTTATCCATTAACCAACCATTGACCTCCACCACCTATCAACTTGGTAATACTGCAATTTTATGACTTTTATATACCTGCAATCTGATTATTCTACTAAAACACAACAAATGCATTTATCGTTAAATACTTCCAGCAAACCATGAAAATACTAACTCATTTTCAATGTTAGAAAATACTTTTAATCATTTTAAAACAATTACATTATCTTAAGTGATCCAATGACTGACAAATTATTATTAATTTAATTCAAGTAAGTAAACAATAAAATAAGTAAAAATGTTTTTAAAATATTTAAAATGATAATTTATTATCCAATATTCTTAAATCAAGTTATCATCTTTCTTTCTTGAAACAGTCAGTAATGAAATTCCAACATCCAATAATTAATTTGTTCATTGTATTTGCAAGCAATTAAACAGTGGTACTAAGGAACAGGTTCGTATTTCCATAAATAATTATTCCACGGATTCAAAGCGAAATCTAATAGAGGAGAAATGCCGTCTTGATTAGTCTCCAATGCATGTAAAACTTTCGCTTGATTTCATCTAGGATAGGATTCTTGTTTGATTGAGAAAAAAAATAACTTACTATAGTAGTTGGCATGCAAAGTGACCGAGATAAAAAGCAATCCGTTTGACCGCAGCATATTTACATGAATGGAAGTCGCACGTGCCGGCTGATTCGTGATTCTACACTTGCTCGTGGCACTTCTTCAACTTCTATCTTCTTCATCGAACGAACGAAGGAGAAGCCAAGTCACTAAACCTGGTCAGTATGTCGAGGTCCGTTATAAGCCCCAGGCTACTTTTAATTCGACAAGTTTCTGCACTTCCATTATGCTTCATACGCTTCATTTTTTATCAGTCTTGTTTTTTTGGTACTTTATCTCATTCTATCACTCTTCATCTATCATTATACATCAAAATGTTGTTAGATTCAGCATCATGTACTTACTTATAAGTTAATGATACAAAGATCAACAGAATCTAATCAAGGGTAATTATGGTGATGCAATGAGGCTTCATTCTGCTTCGTTTTAATTACTGTACTGGTGAAGCAGATTTCGAAGTAAGGATAAGAAGACCAAATGTAAAATTATTTTTAATGCTCTCCTGAGAAGCCTCAAAGTCTTGTTCTGCCTTTTTTCAGTACTAATTAATTAACAATCAATTATTTTATATTGAATAATTAATTGGATTATTTTACATTGAAACAAAAAATAATTTTATTTATTTTTTAAAGTTTCTCAGTTAACAACAATCTTATGACTGAATTTTTTTTTTAATTTAGTGTGTTTCGTTGATTGAAATAATTCATTTATTATTTATTATTTATTATTATATAATAATGTAGATGAATTTTTTTCTAATTTCATCTAAGAAACTTTATTATTCGCATTTTGTACTTATTTGTTATTTTTAGAAATTCTCCATTCACAATCATCTCCAAGCACATCAACTTTCTAATATCCTATTTTCTTCCAGCTGATAAATTGTAAATAATTCTGATCGACCATAATTTAAAAATTTTAATTCATCCATGGATGAATTAAGTGCACTTCATATTTTCATCAAAAAAATGTGGAAGGTTACAATAATGAGGTTAATTCCATTAATAACCATTACCCTAAAAACTTACCTCCCATTTTTTCACCCAAATTATTACCAGAGGATGTAAAAAAGAAAACAAATATCTCACTAATCTTAAGTTCAAGATATCAGTCTGCATCATGAATTCAAAGAAAAAGTAAATAAATGAAATTACAAAGATTTTTCAGCGATAAACTTATATACGTATCATAGATGTTATTAGATTCCCTAACCGGCTAGAAGCATAAATGCTGATCGGAATTTGTCCTCAATACTTCTCATTGGTTCTTTTCTATATGGACATACTTTCCGCTATTTCTTCGAGAATGTCACGCACCATCACGGAATTTTCGAGTACCAATCCATCAACGTAAACAGCATTTACTTTATTTTCTAATTTACTAATTACTTCTCGACACGTATTTATACTTTTTTTTTACCCAACTTCCTGACAATTAATAGCCATAACCAGTTAATAGTAATGACTTTGTTTATCAGTTGTCGGAGGATCTCAAAAGATTCGCTTTTGAAATTTTAATGAAGTTAAATGAAGCTTAAATCAATAATGAAAGTATATAAACAATAATTGGAAGAATATGAGCATGCGAATGATGAACAACTTGACTAAAGTGATGTCTGAATATTAAAATAAATAATCCAAGTGTATTTAAGGAGAAAGAAAGTCGAAGAGTATTGACGTAACATGCAAGTTGTTTTGCTATAAACGTCTTAATTGCTATACAACGAATTACTTAGCGTCTAAGCCATTTCAACGTTGGCTAGTAGAGCGATAGACCGTGTTTATCATCATTTGCGGATCTTTTCATTGCAACTTTTATCATTTTTGAGGGGAGAGTAAAAAGAGCGAACGTTTTCTGCGAGGATGGATATCCGCATATGAAATGCGTCTTAAAGTCAACCATGGAGAACCGTTTTTCGCTACGTAGATTCTTCTTTTGCTCCTTTCTTTCCTCATCAGCCTCGTTTTCATCCTTTGCGCAATTTCCATTTATCTCAAGTTGTCTTTTTTTCTGCATTGACATGAAAGTTTAATGGTTGGAACAGGGAAAAGCCAAAAAAAAATTAGAGAATGTAAATAAAAATGAAAACTGGATGGAAAGTATTTTCACTCATATTTCCGATCCTATATGTAGATCAACAACTTTGATCTAGGTCACGTCAAATTGTCCAATCGGCCTTGGAGTCGTGTAATAAGATTTGTGATTCTCGCAGGTTTTATTCATCAATCTACACTTGATCACGTTAAGTGGTTTCGGTTCGGATTATTTTAGTTACTTTCAGTTCCTTAAGAGGAAATGAATTATTTATAAAAACTCAAATTGTTTTACCATATTTGTTGATGGTAAAATTATTTAAATAATTTTGTGGATAAAAAACTTTTACTAGAAAATACATCTGCAAAATTTTTCATCAAAATAATTCTTTCAATTTCACTCGGAATTAATAAAAATTCATCTAATTCTTTTTTAAAAATCAACTTCAAACAATTCACAGTATTAAAACAACTTTATTATTTATGCTTCTCAAATAAACACTTTATGTTCCTAATTAATTTTTTTCTGTGATATATAAATACTTCATAAAAAGTGATACTTGTTTGAAATTAATTTTTTATCCAACATATTCATAAATCAATTAACGCAGAAAAATAATTCGCACTTCTATCAAATACACATTGACGCATTTTAACTAAAATGAACTGTCCTGCAAAGCATGTAATAAAAAAAACCTCTCAAAAAATAATTAACGATTTCTTCCTTCTTTCGAAAGAGTAGTAAGAAATGAATTAGCAAACGTCCTTATCCGGTAAATAAACAGACAGAGATACACCCAAAAGATCCAAGTAAGATGCAGGGTGTAATCAAGTTGATGACTGCCTGTTTCATTTTCATTAGTCTCAAGTCTTGAAAGTGGGTCTGCCTCTCGAATCTTGTAGCCTTGGCAAATTCTAATACCTTTTTACTCATTCCTTCTTTCCTTCTAATATTAGTTTATTTATTTGCAATATCATACAACATATTTACGTGCACAAAAAATAAAGAAAAAACGTACCAAAGACCATTAGCCAGATGAAAGAATGTTAGCAAATAATTTTACTATCTTTATGTAGATACAAACAAGGCCATTAGAAAAACATGAAGTCAGAAAAAAATACTATTTTTTATTCTAAAGGCTATTTCCCATTATTCTACCATGATGTACAGCTATTATTGTAATACCTGAATGAGAATAAGTGAAAAATATCAAGCTACTGATCTGATCTATAGCACAATATAAGTAGATTAATAAATGGAAAGGAATATATAATCATGACGTCAGTAATGACTGTGTCAGCTGCATTAATTCAGGGCCGATTGTTATCAATAATCTCTGTATTTATCTACAAATATTTACTGTGAAATTTAGGAGAAAGGTGGTATTATACCAAAGGAAGCAATTCACGCCAACAACGACCTTCTGTAAGATATCCAGATGCTTAGATCTCTTTCTCCAAAGTTAGAAAGTCTTGATGATCAGTCGATATTTAGGTCAAGTCTGATTAGACAACTATCACTATTCTATTCCTCAATCTTATTATTTGTTATTCAGTCTAATTAAGAATGGAAAAGAGTTAATTATCAGCCATCACCAGGTTCGTGATGGAGGAAACATGATCAAAAAGTCCATTGTTTTGAAAATGAGATCATGACAGTGGTTATTAACTGAGATGATCAATTAACTCATTGATGGGAAGTTCCAAATTTTCTTGGATACTTTGCGCAACATTCTCTTAATACTCAAGGTGTAGATCTCTCGCAAACTTTCACCCAAGAGCTCCAAGGAATATCGATGTGCTTGGATGTCTCTCTCTCTCTCTTTCCTTACAGACGAGACACCCTCGTTCATAACTTTTACTTGGCTCTATTTTGCTTGAGGCGATTTGAACCATGCAATAGGTCGCTCTCGGCATAATTAACACCAGTTCCACCACAATATAAATATAAAGATGGCAAATAAATAACTACTTCTTCTTTTCTACATAAAAGCTAGTTTCTAATGATTTCTTTATATTTCATTAACTCGAAATTGTAGATATATGAATTTGCTTTGAAATATTAGCTTCAGATAATTCATCATAAATCCATTATTCCACTTCCTTTTTTCTGATTTATGTGTACACATTCCCATGACGACAGCCTTTTATACTGAGTGATTCCGTGTTGGCGTAATCGGCCAACAATGACTTTTTTAACAGAGTGAGAAATTGAACATTTAATTATGTTTTATTTCCTACATTTTAACTGAAGATTCTCTATTCTTCCACGTTATATCATGTCAACACGGAGGGGAATTTTTTATAGGAAGTTAATCGAGTTATGAATGTGTAATTTAATATACCGGAAAGAAGTTTTTTTCGGTTAATTATTAAGTAGGTTTGCTACTAATTGTTTAATAATTGGAATTAGGATGGATCTTAACAATGAAACTTGACTTCTTGAAAAAATATTAGGACATTTTTTTTGTACAATGCAGTTTAATTAAAAAAAGGAATAATAAAACACAGGAAATAAGTTTTTATAGAAGCAGTGATTAAAATAAAATATTTATTTGATAAATTATAGTTAAACAAATAGATTAAAAACTTCATTTTAGATAAAAAAGATGTTAAAATATAAACAGTAGTTAATCAGAATTTTGTAGCAAATAAAGATAATTTACTTCGAATAATAATTCAGCTTTTTTTATTTTTCCAAAAATAGAATCGAAAATAAAAATTCTCATATGGTAATTCAAATTATAACAATGATTTACTAAACAAAAATATTTTTATTGACATGATAAATAGCCAATTTTTTACATAGTTGTATAACAGTCCATGTTAAATGAGTTGTCTTAACATTAATAAATCCTGCAATAAAAAAGCTTATTCTAGTTCCTGATCGTTTTTGCAAGTGCCCACTTACGAACTCTCAAAATAGACAAAAAATTAATCTTCCCACGAAATTAAAACTAAATTAAAAACACAATACCTGGTTATAGTGACAAATATTTTTAAGATAATTTTTACGTTAAAAAATTCCAAAAAATAAACTATTAAAAATATATTTGTTGCTCATTCTTCAATACAACTTAAAAGCTTTTAGAAAATCATTCCAACAGTGCTTCCTATCACTTCACATAAACTACAAGTCCATTTTCAACCATATAAATGGCTCCAAAATACCACCAAAGTGTTTGCTAACAGTAAACACGGAAGGCAGAGTACCCACAATGTAATAATAGCTGATAATTGAAATATTTCCAGCTGAGCAAGATGGTAAGCAGAAGGATTTTATAGCATCTAAATAACGGTATTTATTAGAAGACCTTGAGATGACCACGAGGTTCTTGTTCACATTGATCCAGGCATCATCCAAAGATATGCAAATACTTGACATACATAATCTAATATTAACTCTCATTGTAATGAGTAATAATCAATTGTTTATACTAAACAAAGTACATTTCCTGATAGATAATTTATAATGATGTGTTTTAGCATATGTCCAATCAATGCTAATGCGTTACATGAATAATATACAAGAGAGAAAGGTGAGAGATTAATACCTCTTCCGAGTGTGTTGACAATTTAAATATGCACTAGAAGTATTATTATTGCATTCAAGAGATGTTAATAATAAATATAAAAGAAGTGATGGTGACTAGTATGGTTGGTGTATTATCTAAATAATGAACGTATGTTACTATAATTTTCTGAAGATGTTACATGGACAGCATTCATGTTTGGCTATCCAGTTAATTGAATTACGTTAAATTATTTGACCACAGAGGCAATTGCGTGAGCACGTGTTTTGCGTGAATGTACAAACATCACAGAATATACTGAATAAATCGCATGACGGTGAAGGAGAATAACTCTCGTTGTGGGTTCCCACGATCCGCTACTTTCTCCTGCCAGCAAACGTCCAGTCAACCTAAGTGTCTGATCAAAGACATACAGGTGCAGTTATCGTTATATACATATCAATATTGTCTGCCAAATATATTTTTCTAAGTTAATCTTTTTTATTCTTCAACGAGTATTGATGTGATCTAAATATTTATAAAGACATTTTCTCATGGTTATAATCAGTGCTGATTAATTATACTTGCTTTTGAGGAAGAATAATCTTATTATGTTCCATAACCAATCATACAATTCATTGACTTATAAAATAATGTTTTAAAAAATATTTTATAATTTACAAATGAGTTAGTTTTTTTCA